>NW_028222898.1:0-24681 GCF_056783735.1 Eptatretus burgeri | reverse complement strand
ATGATCGTTGTTGCTTGTTTTGTTCAGCAACCAGAGTCACTTTTTTAACCTGACTGCTGCCACAAGTTAATTTCAAGTGAAGCTCTTGTCTCAATGCTAAGTTTGTAGAAAATCTTCGTTCGTCAGTTTGCTTACAGATACTTTATATATTTTCCATGACACACAGAGGTATAAGGCCATGCTGCTGTGGATATTTCCAAGTGCTTGTTTTTTTTATTATAGTGCATTATACATATCAATGTGACTTTCGGCAGTGAAAATGTGACACTGATTTTTTTTTTCAAATTTCTGAAATGCTATTTTAAAAAAACTATTTAATTTAATCTGCGATGTAATTGCAATAAGACAAGTTTCGAGGAAACAACTCAGCACTGAGCGCGTTCGAGAGCTGTGAGAAAGGTGATCGATCCTATCTCATTGTGTCAATAAAACAAGGGATAGAATGCATTTTAATGATACAAATCAGACAATGTTTTGTAACCACCAGATATTTAATACCAACTGCTGAAATAACGTATCAGAAATTAGTTACATACCGGAGACAAAATGAAGGCCACACAACCAGTCATGTTCGCCAGGTTGCCATTTTTCTCTTAGAACCGATATCCAAAGATTTCGTCGGCCTACTTCGGTGGGAAAGCGGTAAAACTGCATCCAGAGCCTTCAGTATATCGCTGGGTACATCCCGGGGCACAACAACTCTTACCCATTTGCAGGAAAAAAAATCGCTTGCTTGGAAATAACAACAAAGTTGAAGTGGAGACTGTCGGTTGTTATGGACGCGGTAATACTTTCTTGCCACTCAATATGGCAGAGCTGCCAGAGTCACGTGACCGGTGACGTCATCTGAATAAGGCCGATTGCTGAGACAGATGAAGAAGCAGTTTTGTAACCACTCAGTCAAAAACCGAGAATAGTAAAAACAAAACCTATACATCACTTAAAAAAGGTAATAGGACTGCTTATCTAACTACTTAACTCGAAAAGGTGAAAGAAGAGTTGGAAGAAAAAAAAAGGTTACCACCTCAGCCAACTTATCGAAATACACACCCTGAGAAAATTTAACAACAATAGATTTTGATCCGTCTTCCCATGTCGTTGTTCAGAGAGTGTGTTCTGTCTGACAACAAAACAGATTTTGAAAATCATTTTCACGTGGTCCACGATATGTGGGCTGTATTGGAGTTGGAACACCAAACAATTTACTGGCCCTTGATGGTGAAACCATTCAGCACTGTGGATCCAAAAACATTACAATCAAATGTTCAATTTTGTTTGACATTTATGTTTTATATTTTTCAGCTTGATAAATAAAATGTTTGTCACTAAATATGTGTTTAATTGTGGTATTCCAATCGAGGTCCTGCACGTTCGATCCCAGGCAACGTCATCAACCTTCATGAGAGGAAGGGGGAAAATGGTGGAGGTGAAGGGAATCTGGAGAGAGGAAAATGGTGGAGGTGGAGGGAATCTGGAGGGAGGAAAATGGTGGAGGTGAAGGGAATCTGGAGGGAGGAAAATGGTGGAGGTGAAGGGAATCTGGAGGGAGGAAAATGGTGGAGGTGAAGGAAATCTGGATGGAGGAAAATGGTGGAGGTGAAGGGAATCTGGAGGGAGGAAAATGGTGGAGGTGAAGGTAATCTGGAGGGAGGAAAATGGTGGAGGTGAAGGGAATCTGGAGGGAGGAAAATGGTGGAGGTGAAGGGAATCTGGAGGGAGGAAAATGGTGGAGGTGAAGGAAATCTGGATGGAGGAAAATGGTGGAGGTGAAGGGAATCTGGAGGGAGGAAAATGGTGGAGGTGAAGGGAATCTGCAGGGAGGAAAATGGTGGAGGTGAAGGGAATGTTGAAGGAGGGGTGGGGTGGATGGAGGGATGTGGAAATGCTGGGACCTTTGCTTTCGATTCCCTCCCCTTCCTCGTTCCCACCCCTCCCTTGTACCATATACAGTAAATATATATATATATATATATATATATATATATATATATATATATATATATATATATATATATATATATATATATATATATATATATATATATATATATATATATATATACACACGAGTGCGGGCCCGAAGGTGCAACTTCGTTCTTTCGCTCTCATAAAAGACGACTGGATTGAAATGATAACGCACCCTCTCTTGTGACACCCTCTCTCTCGCCCCCCCTCTCTCGCCCCCATTCTCTCGACCCCATTCTCTCCCCCTTCTCTTCCCCCAAGTCTCGCCCCTCCTCTCTCCCCCTCCTCTCTCGCCCCACTCTCTCTCCCCCACTCTCTCTCCCCCACTCTCACCTCACCCCCCTCCCAAATTGTGACGCCCCTCTATGTCACCCCCACCTCTCCCCCTCTCTCCCTCCCCTCTCCCCCTCTCTCCCTCCCCTCTCTCGCCCCCTCTGTCTCTCCCCTCTCCTCTCCCCCTCTCTCCCCCCTTCTCTCCCCCTCTTTTTTTTTTTTTTTTTTTTTTTGTATACCTTGGTCGAGGCTCGTATGAGAGCTAACACACAACTCACAGCAAGGAGGCATGAGACAAGAGGGGTGGGAGTGGAAGGGACAAAACATTGGGGAACAGACACAGGTGAACTGTGGAAGGGAGAGGGATGGGGATGGGACGGGGAACATGGCGAGGAGAAGATGGACATTACAGGGACTTTCAGGAAGGAAAGCAGGAGAATTGAAGGAAGTGGGCTTGGGTGGATTATCGGGGGTAGAAAAGATCGAGGATTTGGATGGGGGAAGATAAGAGGTGGTGGTGAACAGCTGTTTTGAAAGCCTGGAGGGAAGAATGGGAAAGAATAGAGTGAGGAAGTTTATTCCAAAGGCGGGAAAAAAGAGGAATGAAAGAGTGAAGATGAGCAGTGATTCGTGATTTTGGTAGTTTTACCAGAAGGGGGTTGTTGGCGGACCTTGAGCGCCCTGTGGAAATGTGGTTGGGACAAATCGCAGAGAGAGCAGGGGGGCAAGGCTGGAGAGGAGTCGGTAGAAGACAGAAAGACCACCGACCAACCTGCGGTGATTGAGTGAGAGGCCCAAAGACTCAGCTTCATTGCGGGAGATGCCAATGATCTTAAAAGCCCTGGTTTCGACAGCGTGAAGTCGAGAAAGGTGGGAGGCAGGAGCACCAGCCCAGAGGGGAGAGCAGTACTCCATCAGGCTACGGACAAAAGCTTTGTAAGTAGTTAGGAGCTCAAGAGGGCCGAGGAAGGACTTTGCACGACGGAGGATTCCCAGTCGGCGACTGGCTTTTGAGGCGAGGTTGGAAATGTGACTTTCCCAGGAAAGGTCATGGCAGATAGTGAGACCCAGAAGCTTGAAAGAAAAGACTTCTTCCAGAGGATTGTTGAGAAAGTGGATGGGGGGGGAGGGTTTTGTAAACGGTCCTTTCGAAGAGACATAGTGAGAGTGTGAGATTTGTGTGGATTGAAAGACATGTTCCACGTGTTGGACCAGTTTGTGATTTTATCCAGATCTGCAGTGAGCGAAGAAGCTGCTGCTTGCCGGTCTGAGGGATGACAGATGGTACGGCAGAGGGTGGAGTCATCGGCAAAGAGAAATAGAGGATTTTCCAGAGAGTCCGAGAGATCATTGATGAAAACCAGAAAAAGAACAGGGCCCAGAACGCTACCTTGAGGAACTCCAGCCTGCACAGGAAGAGGGGATGAAAGAACTCCATTTAGGGCCACACGTTGACTGCGACAGGAGAGGAAGTCTGCGAGCCATGAGTGGAGATGGCCTTGAATACCATGGGAAGAGAGTTTGGTGAGTAGGGCAGGGTGCCAGACTGTGTCAAAAGCACGTGATATGTCCAGGGATACGGCTCGGATTTCCTGTCTGGCATTGAGGACCTCCATCCATTGATGGGAGAGCAGTAGCAGCATATCCAGGGTAGAGTGACCTGGTCTGAAACCAAATTGATGATTGGAAATCAAGCCATTGGAGAAGAGGAAGGATTTCATGTCTGAAGCAATGATGGATTCCATAACCTTGCTGATGATTGGGAGAAGGCTGATTGGTCTGTAGTTACAGGGATCTGTTTTTGCACCTTTTTATGCAGGGCAGTGATGTTAGCAGATTTCCAAGCAGATGGCAGATGACCTTGGGAAAATGAGAGGGTGAATAGAACAGAGAGAGGGTGAGCAAGAGCAGAAGAGCAGGCTTTGAGGACACGTGGGCTGATGCCGTCTGGACCGGTTGCAGAATCTGACTCGAGGTTTGAAAGCAAGCTCTCCACCTTGTCAAGAGAAAAGGATACAGAGTCCAGGGACAGTTGGGTGCGACTGGGTAAAGTGGGTAGAGATAGTGATGGGTTTGGGACACAAGATTTAGCTGCAAACACCGAGTTTAGACATTCAGCTTTATCACGTGTGGAATCAGCAGTGCGGCCATTTGAGGTAAGGGAGGGGATGGAGGGGGAACATACACCAGAAACAGATTTGATTAAACGCCACCAGGATTTTGAGGAGGGAGAGAGGTTTGAGAGTTCAGACTTGAGATGAGAAAGATGTTGTTTTCTGGCTCTCCTGAGGGTAGATACACACTTGTTCCGAGCTTTGTGGAAAGAACTGAGATTGCCCTCAGTTGGGTTTGCTTTCCATGAGGCAAAGGCAAGTTGTTTCAGGACAACTGCCTCGCCACAAGCTTCAGTAAACCAAGGGCGGGAGGAAGGGTAAGACAACTGAACACGAGAGGGGATAAATCTGTGCATGAGGGAGAGCAAGTTTCTTTGAAAGAATTCCCAGGATGAGTTGATGTTTGAGAAAGTAGTGATAGGAGACCAGTCTGTAAGTTTGATGGCTGCTCGGAGACCCTGCCAGTCGGCTTGAGTGAAATGCCAGACTCGACGGCGGTGAGGTGGTTCTCTGATGACAGCCAGAGAGATGTCCACTTTAACAAGGACGTGGTCAGAAGAACCAATTGGAGCGAAGGAAGAGCAGCAGATATTGTCAGGGAAATTTGTCAAAATCAGATCCAGAAGAGATGGAGTACCATTGGTTGAGATCCGGGTCGGGAAGTTGACCGATTGAGTCAGTCCCAATGAGTCACAGAAAGCTTTTGCTGATGTCCCATGGCAGGTGAGAGAGGTACCCACACCTAGCCAACTGGCGTGATGACAATTGAAGTCGCCACATAAGAGGAAGAGAGAGTTTGGATGAGAAGATAGAAGATGGTCCATGTTTTCGGAGAGTGAGGTGTAGATGGAGTCATCACTGTTCGGTGGACGGTACAGTACACATATAAACATGAGGTGGGAGTGGAGGGGAAGCCGAAGCCAGAGGTATTCCTGGGGGTGTGGGGGAGTGAGAGCAGTGCAGGGAGAGTGAGGAATAGAGTCTTTGATGAAGAGAGCAACACCTCCACCAGGACGAGGCTCAGGTCTGTCATACCGTAAGAGGGAGTAACCAGGGAGAGATACTTGGGAGTCAGACACGTCTTGGGAGAGGAAAGTTTCTGTTAGGCAGATAATGTCTGGTTTGTCAGTGGCAACCTGCATGGAAAGATCTGAAAGGTTTGAGCGAAGGCCCCGGATATTTGAGGTCCACACTTTTAATGAAGAGGTAGGGGAGGAGGCTTTGGGTGCAGGAGGTGGAGGGGGCGGGGGAGGGTAGGACGAGGGACGAGGGGGGGAGGTAAGGAGGGTTGCTGAAGGAGTGTGGGGTATTGCAGAATAGCGAGGGGAGGGGGCCGAATGAGGAGGAGAAAAGGCTCTGTGGTGCTGGGAGAGAGGGGGGACAAGAGACAAGGAAGATGGCAGTTGAGGATTTGAGGAGGTGGAGTGAAGAGATGGACGTGAGAGGGCAGTGGAGGGAGGCAGGTTGGTGGATGAGAGGGGGGGCAACTTAGAGAAGGAAGAGTGAGGGGGATGAAAGGTGGGAGAAAGGTGAGGGGGGAATTTTTGAAAGAGGTGAGAGGGAGGCTTGGAGGGAGAAGAGTGGGATGGTTGCTTTGAGAGTGAGAGTGAGGGGTGAGGGGGGTGAGTTGGCACTGAAGTTGGAAAAAAAGAATGGTTGATGGAAAGCGAGCATCCATGGCAAACTGTGGTTTTTAAAAGTTTTAGGTCAGAGATGCGATTTAACACAATTCTTGATGGATGCAATGAAGGCGAATTCAGAGCATGGAGAGAAGAAGCGCTGTAATAGTTGGATTTTTTAGGCAAGGAATGAAGGAGAGGTCGAAATGAGAGCAGTCTGTTAAAATAGCAGAAGAGAAGTGCATTGTGAAACATGTATTCACAAATGTAAATGTAACATGTATTCACAACCCATGCGTATCTACTCCTCAAATCAATAACGGTTAAAGCATACTTGTACCCCTTATCATTATTGAGTTCAATCAAATCAGCAGACCAGATATAATCTACTTCCTTGGAATAAACTTTCCTTCTCTGAAACTTTGTGAATATTGGTTTATGTAATTCATCAGCTAATTTCTCTTCAGTCTTAATGACATCATTAGAGCCTATAAGTTTTTTGAATTTCCAAGTCCAAGTTTCAATTTAGCACTGATCATCTTCTTCACAATGAACTGATCAACTTTTTCTCTCAAGGTTGGATTTTGTATCAGAGACAAATTATACAACATTTCTCTATCGGCTTCATGCTTTTCTTCCAACATTGTGGTATTCCCATAATCAATATCGTGTCTCATGCACACTTCATCAACTCTATTGATGGGTTTACTCCAGGATTTAGGATTGTCTGCCTCATCTAATCTTTTATCCAAGTTTGTGCGTGGACCACAAAAAGAATACCCTGGAAGATGTAATTCCCCTGGTATTCCAGTAGTTGTAAATTTACTTCCTGATAAAAACTTTTGTATATCTCCTCTTCGTTTGTGTTTGGAGATAAATTGATTTTTTTTTGAACCACACACCGAACATATACCTTTTTGTATAACCCTGTTATTTTTACTTTTAATATATGAAATATTTTTAGTATTAGTTTTCTTTTTACATTTGAGACAATAACTCATTTATTTATGAGAAAAATTCCTACAGAGTGCAAAAACCTTTTTAGTTTCCAACATGCACATTTGAATCTTAATTTTTAAAACTAAAGAATCCTTAGAAATGCCTTCACTCTCTCCTCCATTTATTAAAGAAAAAAAATGAAAAACATGAATTAAAATGAATAGCTTGTCGATGTCAATAGTCTTGTCGAAAGTATTGCAAATACACTTGTCAATTCTTTGTTTTCCTCCTCGGTGGGTTGAGTTATTTTCTGTAATACCCCAAATCTTTTTGTAATCTCATCGGTTTTCATATTTTCATATTTATTTAGTCTCGCTCTTTCCTCCCTCTCCTTCTCCCTCTCCTTCTCTCTCTCCTCCCTCTCCTTCTCTTTCTTCTCCCTCTCCTCCTTCTCTCTCTTCTCCTTTTCCTCCTTCTCTTTCTTCTCCCTCTCCTCCTTCTCTCTCTTCTCCTTTTCCTCCTCTTCCCTCTCTTCTTCAACTCCTTCCTCATCCCTTATTATCCTTGAATCGCTTACACCCCATAGAATATCATACATATATTCATCAGGATTTCTTGTTATTCCTGTATCCAAAATAACTTTTTTTACAACAGGAAACCAATAAAATTTCTTTTGAATTTCTAAAAGAGCCGAACCTTTTCTTAACTTTATAATTTTTTCATTATTTAACATTTTCATTAAATCTAAAGTTGTCGGTTTATCAACATTAGCATAATGCCAATCTTTTATTGAAAATACCTCATTCTTGTGTTGTAGAACATATTTATTAAAATACCGAATACCCTTTTCTTGAAGGTATGCTTGGACACAGAAATGATAATTTTCTTGAAGCCTTCTTTCTATCATTTATGTATTAGAAATATATGTTAGAATAATATTATGGCACGGAACACCTCCCCATCTTCCCATAGTTAAATCATTTTGTATTTCCTTACTTATTATGTATAATCCTGTTTTTTCTGTTTTCATGGTATAAACAAGGGCAAAACCATTATTATATTTACCCTTATTAAATTATTTTATTTGTTGTTTACTAATCGTGGCCCCACAAAACTCATTCTCGATACCAAGTGGATAATATTCTTCCTTACGAGACTGATTTAATTGTTCCAGGTCTTCGAGGTCAATTTTAAATGACCAATTACACCCTAAATCATTCATATCATACCCCCATTGTTCTATTCTCATGCAAACGATACGCCCTTCTTTATAAAAATTTATTTTAATTCGAACTGTGAATTCTGTATGACCTGGAGATAAAAATCAACACTTCTGTATCTTTGGAATACACGGCCATTTTATTTAAAGATATATATTGTGATAAATCGCTTAATCTCACCAAGTCATTCGCGTCAGTCGGGCTTGGATAATTTTTTAATTTATAAGCATTTTTCATGTTAATATTTTTGGTTATATTATATTTATGTCGTTCAGCCTGTGCCTTTGTGTAATACTTTGATAAATCAATACCCAGTTCTTGGGATACACCAAAGATAGAACCATCTTTACCAACATAAGTCATTTATATTAGATTAAAAATAATATCATAAAAATTTTATTTTTGTTGAGTTGAAATAACACATATATATAATAACACATATAATAAATAACACATATAGACATAATTGACCACAACACTTGGAATTTAATTCTTGGACTTGAAATGTTTGATAAACACCATTCTGTAAGAATTTTATGACTTCAACAGGTGGTGGAAGACCAAAACTATCAAAATAATATTTGTCTTGACTATTAGAAATACAAACCCAATGAGAACCGTTCCCATTATTATCTTATAAGTTCATAATAATATTCTTTGTATGTTTCGGCACATTTGTTAAATCATCTCTCATACAAATAACCACATTATAAATTTTTAATTTCTTGCAATATTTGACAAGTTGTAAATCTGATGTTGTATTCTTTCCAAATTCTTTAAACCACTCATCAATGCTCATTCATTTATTAGAAAGATAGAATCCATTACCTCTTTTCGTTAATTTTACACCTGCTTGTGCTATAGAAGAAAGCATATCTCCAACTAACAATCTCGCTTTATCAGGCAGACCTTCAAGTTTTTCAGCAAAATCTACAATTACACCACTTCCACTAATTTGTTTCTCCAACTCTTTGTTTTGTCTTTCCAATTCTTTTTGAGCCTGGAGTTGAGCCTTCCTTTCGTTGGCAGTTTTTACCGCTGTTGAAATACCACCCGTCAATGCTCCAACCGCACTTAAACCAGCAAATAAAGGAATTAGAAATGGGAGAAATCCTCCACTCGTCTCTCTTATTGAATATTTTTTCAACATTGGTTTTGTCATTTTAATTTTAAGTGAGCCAGTGTCATTCAAGATTTTAACCTGTTCTCTTGTGAGAAAAACATCAATTCTTACTGCTCCTTTTCTCTCAATTGTATTAACGTTAATCGTACAAGGCTTTTGATTTTGAACACAAGATGATAGTTTATGAAGATTGATTTGATTAACATATACCCCAGTTGGTACTTTGCCACTCATTTATTTAACAAAAAATTATGTGAGCCGAATCATCACACCATTATCTGTATTAATCTGTAATTCTGTTTCTTCCAAAAGCAAACAATATGTATCAACTTCTTCACTCTCTCCTCTTTCAATGTGTAGGGAAGTATCCACTCGATTAGACTTTATAGTTTCCTTTTGAGCGCTCAGGTCAAACGCATAGATTGTATGCAAACTTTTAAATGCTGTCATATCCAAAATAGGTTCTTTATTTCCATTACTTTCACACACCTTTTGGTAAGACTTGTATGCTTCAGCAAAATCATTTTTTTCCCAATTAATTTCCAATCTATCTCGTGGATAAAATGTTCCATCTAGAGAAACGCGAAGTTGTTTCACCTTAGCATTATCACTCAATGCATTAATCTCATCAGTCGCAGTATCACCATCTGGCTTTTTAAAAATGATCAACAGATATCGTGGCTTTCCTTCCAGAACACCCAAATTCCATGTGTAAGTAGTTTGGTTGAGTTTAACGTGTTGACATCTTCTTTTGAGGTATGATACACTGAGTGGTTTCTTTGAGTTAAGTCTTCGATTCAACATCTCTTCTGTTTTAAGATTAGGAGTATATTCACTGATATACCAACTCATCTCCTCAATTACAAATTTATTCTGTTCACCAAAAGCATGACCAACACCAAAAAGCAATCTATTTTCATTATCATTCCTTTGTAGTTGAAATCTAATTTTAAGACCATACAGAACTTTATCATGATCACAAAATCCAAATATACCTTTAAGAGGAACTGCCACAGTAAAACTATTTTCTGCTTTTGTATCATCATTATACATTCCTTTCCTTTGAGTATATCCAGGGTCTGTGTTTGTTCCCGTTGACATATCAGGAATAAAACCTTCGACAGACCCCTTTAGCAATCTATCACTCAATGTATAGAGTGTACATTTCATCATTTCAGATACAGCAGAAACATAATCAACCGCTTCAACTTCTTGTGTTCCAATATACAAACGCACACTATCAAACATTTTCCAGAAGAAATCATTTACAAGTGTAGCATTTGTGTTATTCCCAGCTTTAGTGAATTTAAATTTACACAACAAGAAACTTTCGGAGAGATTCAAATAGGTTCGTTGATTATTTATTTCAATACTTTTTGTACCATTCGTATTCCAGTCTGTTCCAGTTATTGCATTTACCTTGAAGTAATCTTCTTTTTTAGTGGAGTTTGAGATAATAATAGTATCATCCAAATCATAGATACTATCAATTGCTTCCATACTTGTATTTATTTAGGAAAAAAAGATGTTAAAACTTTTGAAACCCTGATCCAAGTATTCGAATTATTTTCTGTCGTTCTTGGGGGGACAACTGAGTTTTTCCTTTCTTAATTTCTTTTATTGCTTGTAATTTATGACATTCCTTCTGGGCATCTTTTATGCTCTTTACAGCACCTGCTACATTTCCCACAGCAGAAGCAGTTGAACCAATTAGATCTTTATGTTTTAAAATAGTTGAACCAATACCCATGAGAGTATCAATTATCCCATCTCCTCTAAATTGATGTCCAACACCCCTTTGTCTCTTAGGTTTATAGTATCCTCTACCAAGATACATACCTTCACCCTTGTAGAATGGGGAAAGGAACATTCCATCCCCTGTAATTATTTTATATTTTCCCAACTCGTGTTTCCTCACAATAACCATCGTATTTATTTATTGGAAAACTTCACGTCGGTGAATTCTGATGGATATAACTTCTCCATTAAAAGAAATCATACGATTATCTTGGTCGGTTATCCTAAAATTTACTCTGTGTATGGTTTTTCCTGACACAGGGAGATAAACCAAATTTTTTGGTTCCATATTGAATTTGTAACCAATTGGGGTTGAGTATGCGCTGAATGAAAATATTGTATTTGTTTTTTTTCCATCATTATAAGCACCATCAATCAAATCACAGTGAATTAACACCGAATTTATTCCTGAGGATATTTGAATGACATTATCACTGTAAAACGTCCCATTAGTTTCAATCTTTTTTGAGGAGAAACCCAATAACTCTCTCAATGAATTATCAATTGTGAAATCAACCTTGTAGTTATTTTTATCTTTAATCGTTGATTTTGAAGTATGTTTTTGAATGTCTATAACAATATTTTTTGGTTCATCACCCTGTTTTTTCATAAGACGAGCAATTTCGGAAGATATTTGAGAAATCTGATATGCTCCAGGTGAGACTGTTATCGTTTTGTATCCACTTCCCGGATTATAACTAAACTTGTCATTTTTCTCGGTTATATTAAATAAGGTATTATAAGTTTCCATGGACAATAAAGATGCCTCATATTCTTTTGTTGTGTCAAGTTGTAGTGGGTATGGGAATGAAGATGTGTGGTCGCTTGTTGTGAAATTGAAACTGAGGATTGTGCTTCTCATCTTATTTAATATGAGATAAAATGTCTTTATATTGATATTTATTAATTATTTTCATGTTCATCAACTGGTCTAAAATGGCTGATGCTTCATTAAAACAATTATTTCCAGCCTTCTTACTGCCTAACAACAATAACAGTCTATTAACTAATTGCGATGGGTCATTTGGAAGAAAACTAACACCTGAACCAAGTATACTTAAAGCCTGAATAATGTGTTTCTCCTACTCATTCTTCCTACTTATACCAGAAAGAATAACCCTATAATTTAGAGTGTTCAGCAGATGAATATATACTCTATCATCATTATTTTCCATATCCAATGGTTTATCAATATACTTTGATTCATCCCTCACAGTTGAACCTTGTCTTCCATCTTTTGTGAGAAGAAACATTAATCTCGGAGTTAGTTTAACAGGGGGTTGAGCAGAACCCAAGAACCTTAATTCATCATTAAATATCAATACCTTTTCTTGAAGAAGATGAAATATTGCTGGTTGTTCTGTTGGAATGAGTCCTGCTTTGGTTTTTGAATCCGCTGAATATTCATTGTTTTGAAGAGCATTCACAATATAATCAGGGGGTCGATTAATCTCTTCCAGTTGTTGAAATAAACCTTCATCATCATATACCTTTAATTCTCCTAAATGCTCTTATTCTTCCTCCGTCATTTGATCAAAATCTTTTAACATTTGAAGTTTTTTAGGAGTATATTCTACTGTGGGAACTGTGGAAACATCTTTCATTTTTTCTTGGGAAGTTTTTAAAAGTGGTTTAAAAAATTTCTCTTGTTTTCTTTCAAATGCTTCTTCGCCCGTTAGTTTCTGTCTGCGTTTCTTCTTTATGTCTTCCTGTTGTTTTACAACTTTTAGCCTGGTGTTGGCTTAGTGGTTAGGGTGGCGGCTTGGGATCCAAGGGTCCTGAGTTCAAGCCCCGTTGGCTGCTGAATTAACACCAGGGGGTTGACTCAGCCTGTCATCCTTCCGAGGTCGGCGAAATGAGTGCCAGTGTACTGGTCCCGGTGTATGCCCCGGTTAGAATAGGTGTACCATATCCCTGTGTGTCGTAAGAGGCGACCAGGATTGGCATCAGGAAGGGCACCCGGCCATAAAACATTGCCTCAAGAAAAAGCCAAACCTCTGCACAGCAGGGAAAAATGGCTGTAAAAACGGTCATTGTTGTTTTACAACTTTTGAAAACAACTCTTGATGTTCCTTAAATCCTCTTGCTCTTTCTTTTGCATCCATTTATTTATTGTAAAATATCATTTAATAAATTGTAAAGATCAACAGGGAAATTTTCCTTTTCTTCATCATTCAAGTAGATGTGTTCAAATAAATCCTGTTCTTTAAATATTTCATCAAATTCTTTATTAACATTAATGCGAGTTGTAATTTCTTCTTCACTAATACTTGCATCTCTGCTTTTCATACGTTTGCGTTGAGTTTCTTCATCAACATCAAAACCGAATGATAAAATCTTCACTCCGCTCAGATGTTTAATAATTTGTCTCGTTCCTTCTGGATTAGTTTCTAATATCCCAAGACCACCAGATTTTAGTTTCCTTAACTCACTCTTACAATGTGAATATTTTGTTGTACCAAGAGAAACCTCCTCAAATATTTGACCTTCATTCCTCAATCGCATATGTTCCTCCACTGAAATACAGTGATAATCTTCACCTTTTACTTCTCCAGGTCTTATTGCTCTAGTTGTTGTTGATACAATGCGTATCACGGGGTGTTTTTAAAGTAAATTTACAATATTCTCATTTGTACTACACAAGAACCTTGATTTATGAAAGTTTTTTCCAGAAGCAGATTTACCCACAAGATTTACAATAATAGTTGTCATTTATACATCTAATTGTTTATAAAACAAAAAATATATCCCTTAATATCTCATCTTGTTTCACAACAATATATTTATATTTTTCAGTCGTGTTTTTCATGTAATCCCCAAATTCCTTTTTACTACATAATGTAGAACAATTATCTCTCCAAAAATTATTGATATCTATTGAATTTAACTTGAATAAAATAAAAGTATTAGCATTGTTTCTGATGGAACGACGAGGAAGTTGAAAGTACGATTGACTAAGATAAATACAATTACAAGAAAAATGTCTCCCTCTTGTGTAGTAGCTGTCAATTAACGTTTGGTTTCTCTCATTAACACAATCATCAAAGATAACGAGGTTCTTTTTATTTATCCAAATCTTGGGGAGACGGTATATCATCCGTATTATCACGAAGAATACAAGTTATAGGATTTGATTTCTTTTTACATCTCTGTGTATCACAAAATAGTTGAATTATATCTTCAATGTGATAATCATTTAGGTTTTTTGACGTTTAAATAAATTGATTATATCTTCTTTTTGAAGACCAGCATTAAAACCTTGTGAGAGTAGTTGATACTCTGGTTGAAAACTCGACTTTGTGAAAATTATTAAATTATCATGATCTAAAAAGTTGGGAGTGAGGAGCATCTTTAAAAGTAAGCAGGTTTTTCCACATCCACTTGAACCAACTATGAGGCATCTTAATGAATTTGGGAGATTTTTATGGTTGTTAAATTTTATCTTATTTTCCGAAAAGGGTAAAAAATCATTCATTTATATATTTGGAAAACAGGTTATTTAATTTATTCTTGGCTTTTTTAGAAACTCTATATTTTATCCTAAGTTCAGGTTTAATTTCAAGATAATCCATTATTTTATTTATACAATATCTTGTGTTGATATTTCCCTGAAAATTACATCCATGAATAATATATAACAACAATCCTTTGAACATTTCTCTTATACGTTCAGTTTCTTCCCTTGTAAGGAAAGGTGTGTTATCACCCTCATACTTTACATTCATTTCTACAATCAATCTTGTAAAGTAATTCATTTTTGGTGTAAATCTAAAAATTATTTTCCTTTTTATATTTTTTATTGTCATTAATTAGAAGATAATCACAGAATATACATTGTTTATAAGCTTTTGACTCTGTGTTTAATCCCCGTCTTTCACATGCAGGACAATTCTCAAATTTTTCACATGGAGAATCAGGAAAGTCTAGCATATTTATAAAGTAAAACTTTACTTAAAGTGAAATTCATCTATACTTTCAGTTGTATATTGACTCATATTTAATAATATTACCATCGATATCAATATACTTTTTTCATTACCAGATTCAACGACAACATTTTTTATGTTAAAGGTAATTTTAAAATGATCGTTAACTACTATTGAACGAAATGTCATTTCACCTGATATATTAACATCCTTTATTTCATCAGGATTTACATCTTTAGGGTTGTTGAAAAAAATACAAATTTCTCCTTGCATATTACAGATGGTCTTATCTTTTCTTTCTAAAGCTTCATCCATAAGGTTTTTGTTTTTTGATACTTTTTCTTGTTTCATTGCTTTTTCTAGTTTTGAATATATTACCAGAAGGAGAGGAGAAACTTTTGTTCGAGATACTTTAATTGATGTTCTAACAGGTATACTAAAAGCCCTTCCACTGAAGGAAATTGACGAACTCATATTATTTACCATAATTGTTTTTATCCAATAGTTGTTATATTTATCTTTGTTCAATTTTACATCCTTGACATATTTCTCAGTATCTTTCACAAATGAAGAGATTGATTGAAACTTGTCTTTTGTGTCTTGAAACATTGTATTTATTAAGTGAAAAAGTTGGAGGATAAAATGGTTTTAAGCACAGATTCACCTGTAAAATAAACGAAATTTTCATCCACAAAATTTTAGTTTAAGCAAAGATTTATTATATAAATATGGTGAATACAACATACTGCGATGTTTGTAATCACGAATATATACATTATAGAAAACACCTCCAAACCAACAAACACACATTTAATCTATTTCATAAAATATCTCCTCTTGAGTTGGAAAGAAAACATTGTGATATCTGTTCAAAGGATGTTTTGAAGAGAAGTTATAATAGACATCTTCAATCACAAAAACACAAGAAAAATGAGTTTAAAGTAAAGGGAGACTATTATATTGAAAACACTGATGGGGCATTTAAAGGGCATATAAAAAGAAGGATTTTTCAATTTGGAGAACCCGGTCCATCATCAATAGCTGAATCAATTGAAATAGTGAAAACTGATGTTGAAAAAGTTATTAAAAAGACATTAAAAGAAATGAAAACTTTAAAGTTTTATATGGGAGTGAAAATGAATATGAAAAGACAAGATGAAGAAGAAACTCCTTATATGAGAACAGATCTTCATTTTATAACATCATTTCAAGATTTTTTGAATAGTGGGGTTTATGAAGAACTATCAAGACAAGAGGAGGATGTTGATAATACAGTGGTAGGAAGTGGATTCAATATTAAAAAAATCATCTTTTTAGATATACACATTCTGAAATCAAACCCTCTTAAAGCTTCTTCTTATGTTGACTTACCAAAAGAAATAAAACTAAAGAAGGCAGTTGTTAATATTAAGAACAATGATAAAAAATGTTTTCTCTGGTCTGTTGTTGCTCACTTTCATCCACCAAAATGTAATTCAGTAAGAGTAAAACAATATCTGAAATATGAGAATACCTTGGACATTAAAGATTTTAAATTCCCAATGCCACTAACAGATATTCCTAAATTTGAGAAAAAGAATAATCTTTCTATTAATGTATATGGACTAACGGATACAAACAAAGTTCAAATATTAAAAATTTCAAACAACGATAAAAATGAAGAAACACACATTGATCTTTTATATTTTAGTGTTGGAAATAATTCACATTACACATACATCAATAATTTATCAAGATTAATCTCTTCTCACGTATTCAGAACAGCAAACAAAATATATCCTTGTAAGCGATGTCTTATTTCATTTCATACAAAAGAACGATTAAAACAACATTCAAAATATTGTAGTAATCATAAATCAGCTGTAATTACAATGCCTAAACCTGGTGAAAAGATTTCTTTTGAAGATTATCATTAATCTATCATGCACCCATTTGTGATATACGCTGATTTTGAGTGTATCCTTAAAAAGATAAATACTGCTTCTCCTAATCCAAAAGAATCATATACAAATGAATATCAAAAACATATTCCTTGTGGTTTCTGTTATTATATCAAATCATCTGTTGGAGAAAAGTATAACAAACTTGAACATTATAGTGGAAAAAAAGCTTCACAAGAGTTTGTAAAACGATTAGAAAAGGATTGTATAAGACTCACTAAGTTAATGAAAGAAACAAATGAACCGATGAAATTAACCAAAGAAGAAAAATTAGAATTTAGAAAGAACAATATCTGTCATATTTGTGAGGGGGAAATTAAGGAGTCTAAAGTTAGGGATCATTGTCATCTTACTGGTAAATATAGAGGTCCCGCTCATTCCTGTTGTAATCTTAATTATAAATTACTTTCTTTTATTCCACTCTTTCTTCACAACAGCGCCAACTATGATACACATCTATTTATAAATGAACTTTCAAAAACACCAGGGAATATTTCTGCCATAACACACACAAGTCAAAAGTATATTTCATTTACAAAAATGATATTCACAAAACCTTTAACTCATATTAGGTTTCTAGATTCTTACAAGTTTATGGGAACACCACTAGCCGACCTCGCATCAAATCTAAGCTCCACGGACTCTTTTCCAAATCTTAATTCATTCTTTCCAAAAGAGGAAATTCTCACTAAAGAGGAAATTCAGATTAAAGAGAGAATTCAAAGTAAAGAGGAAACTCTAATTAATGAGGAAATTAATGAAGAAATTCTAACTGAAGATGAAATTCTAATTATAAAGAAAATTCGAACAATGAATGAAATTCTAACTAAAGAGGAAATTCTGAATAAAGATGAAATTCTGGTTAAAGAAGGAATTCTTTCGAGAGAGGAAATTCAAACAAGGAATGAAATTCAAAGTAAAGAGAAAATTCTTACAAGTAAGGGAATTTATCCTTATATTATGATTATATGGATTCATTCATGAGATTTAAAGAAACACGACTTCCTTCAAAAGAAAGTTTCTATAATAACCTTTATGAAGGAGAGATAAGTGATAAGGAATATAAACACGCACAAGAAATATGGAAAATATTTAAGATAAAGAACCTTGGAGAATATCATGATTGATATCTAAAAACAGATGATTTATTGTTAGCTGATGTGTTTGAAGCTTTTAGATCACTCTGTCATAATAAAAATTGTTATGGATTAGATCCTGCCCACTATTTCACAGCTCCTGGTTTAGCTTGGAGTGCAATGTTGAAAATGACAAAACAAGACATAGATTTAATCAGTGATGTTGATATGCTTTTGATGATTGAGAAGTCTAAGAGAGGTGGAATATCACAAGTATGTTCAAAAAGATATGCAAAAGCAAATAATGAATATCTTCCAAATTATGATAGTGAAAAAGATAGTAATTATTTGATGTATTTTGATGCTAATAATTTGTATGGATGGGCAATGTCTCAATCTCTGCCTTATGGTAAATTAGAGTGGGTGGAAGAAAAGGATTATGAAAAGGCTTTGATGAATATTGTTATTTCTTCTCAAGAGGAATTGAATGACGAAGAAGAAGGTTATTATTTTGAAGTTGATTTGAGGTACCCGAGTGATCTTCATAATAAGCATAAAGACCTTCCTTTTGCATGTGAGAAAGAAACCCCAAAGAAAGAATGGTTCAGTGATTATCATAAAAGTTTTAATATTAAAGGCAAATCAAGAGAAAAGTTATTAACAACATTCTATGATAAAGAGGGATATGTTTTGCATCAGAGAGGTTTAAAACAGTTTTTGAGAGAAAGATTGAGGATAGCTAAAATTCATAGTTTTAAAATTTAAACAAAGTCCTTGGGTGAAAAAGTATATTCAATTCAATACAGATATGAGAGCAAATACAAAAATAAAATTTGAAGGGGACTTTTATAAATTAATGAATAATGCTGTATTTGGAAAGACTATGAAAAATGTTTGAAACAGGCAAAACATTAGATTCGCAACATCTTGGAAAGAAGCTTTGATATTGATAAATAAACCAAGTTTTGAGAGAGAAGAGGTTTTTTCATAGAACTTTTCTGCAATTCATATGAAAAAGGAAAGTATTGTAATGGATAAACCAATTTATATTGGAACAGCAGTTCTTGATTTATCAAAGATATTGATGTATGATTATTTGTATAATGACTTCAAGAAAGAGTATGGTGAAAATGTTTCATTGTTGTATATGCACACTGATAGTTTTATCCTCGATATAAAAACTGATGATGTTTATAAAGATATAAAGAAAAATATTGGAGTATATGATACAAGTAATTTCAACAAGAAGAGTGAGTTATTTTCCAAAAAGAATGAAAAGGTTGTTGGTAAGTTTAAGGATGAGTAGGGTGGAAAAGTAATGAGTGAGTTTATTGGATTGAGAGCAAAGGCATATGCTTCTAAGTATGGTGATCAGATTGATAAGAGGTTAAAGGGAATAAAGAAATATGTAATAAAGAAATCAATAACTTATAGAAATTATTATAATTGTTTGATGAATAAGAAAGAAGAATATAGGAAAATGAATACAATAAGAAGTTATAAAGATAACATATATAGTGAAGAAGTAAATAAGGCATTAGGAGCCTTTGATGATAAGAGATTTATTTTAGATAATGGAATAGATTGTGTTCCATATGGATATTGTATGATAGAGTGAATAGAATAGATTGTGTTTTAACGATGGGAAGATGGGTTAGGTTTTTTAAGGGCTACCGCCGCGTTTTTTTGCAATATATAAATGGTCAAACCAAGTGTTAATCAAACTAAAGAGTGGAGAAAATCTCAGTCTTGGTATATAAATGGAAAACATAATGAATGTGAAAAATATCAAATCAGTCTTCTTGAAAAAATAACTAAAACAAAGGTAAATAAAAGAAATAAGCGAATCAATTTAAAAAGTAGTAAGTTCGAGGATGTAAAGAAAAAAATGAATATCCTTGAATGGACTGAAAACTTTGATGGTTATCAATAGAACAATGAAAAAACAATTTAATATAATCTCAAAATGATATGTGGCTCAGGAGGTGGCCAGATGAGAGCATTAAGAGAAGTTATCATTTCGTAATGGCACAAAAGGGGTATCTTAAAAAATATAAAGATTCAACTGTTTTTTTTTCAATATTTTAGATGGGGATTATGGTGCAAAGAAAATTAAACTATTGAAGGAATTTGAGAATGAACAAATCTTTATAGGTTCAATGAGTGAGCTAAACAATATGCATCGGTTATTTGATAAAGAGTGTCCCAAGGCTTAGACGTTTCAGATATTTCTTTCGAATCACCTTTAACAAATCACATTACCACTTTAGTACTTGAACAAATCTTTATCTTATTGCATGGATTATTTGAAAAAAAAGTGTCTCCAGGTTAAAAGGGGAGACAAATAAATATACCTTGGGATAAAAAGGGGGGTTATTTTTAGGGGAAAAAAAATATGAATCGCTGAAAATCCCCCATTCATTTACATGGGGAAAAGTGAGCCAGAACCAGTATATTCACCCTACTCATATGCATATATATATATATATATATATATATATATATATATATATATATATATATATATATATATATATATATATATATATATATATAATATTGTTGTGGTTACCAAATTCGCAAACCACCATTCAGGTCCCTTAGGTGAGGTATCTCGGTAAGTGCATGTGTAGTTAGGCCCAAACCCATTGTCTAGTGGGAATACATGTCATTTATGCGAGCTGCGACTCTTCAGGATAGCCGTTTTTCTTTTACTATCTTTATTTTGGACCAACCGCCATGATTACCACCACAACCACAACATCAACCAACAACCACAACCACCGCTTCACCACAACCGCCACGACCTTCACGTCACACCTCGCAACCGTAGCATCGCCACCGTTCTTGCCCCGCTGTGGGTACCGGTGTTGGACTCGTGCAGGGCGCACGTTGAACAGCGTGTACAAAATCACGGATTTTGTGCTTCAAAAACGGATCAAAAACGACACACGCCCACTTTTTGCCGTCCAATCGGTGAGCGAGGGGCGATTTGGCCCCGCCTCCAGAACGATCGATATATGCAAATTTGTGGATCAAAAAGCCTTCACGCCCACTTTTTCTCGGGCCAATGGGGAGCGAGGTGAAAGGTCAAAGGGAGGGGGTCAAAGGCGAAGCTACGGGGGGATAAAAGGACGGTGTTCGTCAGTCAGCAGAACGAGAAGGAGTAAGAGAGTGGAAGTCTGGAGCCCGAAGCCTGCAGTAGCTGGAGAAGCTGAAGAGAGTCGAACGAGGAGAGCCCAAAGAAGAGTCCAGGGTGGAGAGTCCAGAGGCGGAGAGGCGGCAGCGGCGAAGGCAGACGAGGGGGTGCTCGCGTCGGTGCCAGGAGCTGCACGCCCGAGGGAGGCCGGCAGCGCGACCTGGCCGAGGTGGAGATGCACACCAGGGATAATAAAGATCCTCTATACCCCGAGCATCAGCAACCCCCTCCTGTTTCCCCCCGCGCTGAGATAGTGCGACCAAGGGGGCCCCTTTTTCCCACCCCTGCCAGGCACTGTCCGCGAGGCCCGCGGAGTGCGGCGCCATCGCCGCTCCGCGTCTCATCACCAGACGGGTAGGCGCGACCCGGTCTCGGCCTCAGGCCTGCCTCATTCTTGGGGGATTTCTTTTCCTTGGTTTTGGGTATGTGTTGTCGGCGCCGTCTGTGAAGTAGAATTGTATAAGTGTTGCCGTGTGCTCGGTAGTCGGTATTAGCTCTGCATTGTTTTCGCTTTTATATTTGCTTTTTGTGTAAATGGAATTGTGTTTTCTTTTTTTGTGTGCTTTTGGTGGAATTGTATTTGTGTGCTTCCCGTGTGCCGCGAATAAATGTGCTTTATTGTTGAACTGTTCTCCCGCTTCGCTTCGTCTTTTCCCCCATTGAACCCTCATCTTGCTTCACGTAAAGGGTTGGTAGTGGGCTGAGTTCGCCCGATAATTAATCGAACCGTCGAGGTCGACGATAACACCGCTCGGTTATTCTGATAGTACGGAACGGGTCGCTTAAGTGGCCCGTGTCCGAAGTCGACCTGCGGCGAGGTGCGATCGCCCGGTCTACCCTCCGCGTGGGTACTTAGGTAGGTCGAATTTGGCGAGCAACCCTATCCCACGCGGGGGCTGATTGGCTCGATCGCGGTGAGACCGAAAGGTCCACCCGTGACTGGTTCCCGGCGTTAGTCCGAGAGGGTCACGACTGGATTGTCCGTCCGGTGGGCGACGTGCCGCGATTCGAGTTACGTGGCCGTTCGCACGCCGGCGGGCGCGAAAACCGCAACAATATATATATATATATATATATATATATATATATATATATATATATATATATATATATATATATATATATATATATATATATATATATATTGTTGTGGTTGACGAAATTCGCAAACCACCATTCAGGTCCCGTAGGTGAGATATCTCTGTAAGTATATGTGTAGTTAGGCCCAAACCAATTGGTTAGAGGGAATAAATGTTATTCATTCGGGCTGCGACCCTTTTAGATAGCCGTTTTTATTTTACTATCTTTATTTTGGACCAGCCACCATTACTACCACCACAACCACCACCAACCACGTCTCAACAGCCATCACACAACAACCACCAACCGCAACGCCGCTTCACAACAACAACAACGCCAACAGCCACGACCCTTGCAGTCACATCTCGCTCTCGCAACCATCGCATCACTGCCATTCCCGCGCCGCTTGTGGGCACTGATCCTGGACTCGTACAGGGCGCGCACCGAGCAGCGGGTGCAAAAACACCAGCCTTTCCGAGAAATCGGATCAAGAACGATTCACGCCCACTTCTGTTCCGTCCTATCAGCGAGCGTGGGGAGATTTGGCCCCGCCTCCAGGTGCATCAGAGTATAATCGTTATATGCAGATTCGCGGAACAAGAATCATTCACGCCCACTTTTCCTCTGTCCAATGGGGAGCCAGCCAGAGGTAAAGGGTCGAAGGTGAAGGAGCGAAGCCACGGGGGCTATAAAGGGCCGCGTTCGCTTGCCAAAAAGGCAGTTGAGTTGGGAAGAGTCGGAGTAGTTGAGTCAGTCAAGGAGAGTTGAGAAGAGAAGAGTCAGAGAAAGCAGTTGGACGGAGCTGAGAAGAGTGGAGAGTGGGAGAGTTGGAGAGGTGGCGGCGGCGAAGGCAGTCGAGAGGGCGCTCGTGTCAGAGTCGGGGAGCTGCGGAGAGGGGAGCTGCGGAGAGGGGAAGCCGGTAACGCGACCGAGGTCGCGGTGGAGACGCTCGTCGCGGGACCCAAGCCAGCGAGATATCCTCATTCCCCCGAGCATCAACAACCCCCTCCTGTTTCCCCCCGCGCTGAGATATTGTGAGAAGGGGGCCCCGTTCCCACCCCATACCAGGCAGTGCCAGCGAGGCCCGCGGAGTCGGGGCGCCACCGCCATTTTGCGGCTCATCACCAGACAGGTAGGCTCGACGCGGTCTCGGCCCCAGGCCCGTCTGCCCCCCCCCTCATCGTTGAGGGTCGTCCCTTTTTCTTTTGCTTTGAGTATATGTGTTGTCGGCGCCGTCTGTGAAGTAAAACTGTGTTAGTGTTGCCGTGTGCTCGGTAGTCGGTAGTAGATCTGCAGTATGTTTTTCTTTTGTTGCATTTGCTTTTTGTGCAGAATTGTTGTGTTTCTTTAGTCACTTTTACATTTGCTTTTGGTGTATAATTGTATATGTGTGCTTTCCGTTTGCCGCGGAATAATGTGCTTCATGTTGAACTGTTTTTCCCGTTTCGCTTTGTCTTTTCTTTTATTGAATCTCCATCTTACTTCACGTAAAGGGTTAGTCGTGGGCTAAATATGCCCAATAATTAATCGAACCGTCGAGGTTGACGATAACACCGCTCGGTTATCCCGATAGTACGGAACGGGTCACTTAAAGTGACTTAAAGTCGAGTTACGTGGCCGTTCGCACGCCGGCGGGCGCGAATCTGCAACACTGGTGTCAGGTCATGCGATATAAACTCATCGCCCTCCTCGCGGCACTGGTATCGGAGAACGGGAAAACGGGCTCTCCTGTCTCCAGCTAAATTCACGGGAATCGGTCCAGGGGTGAGAGGAGCGACCCCCGATTCCCTCCAAATTACGAGCGATTCAAATTAACCTTTTATGAGAAATAAGATGGCGTCTCAAGGCGAGCGGGAGCCGGGGGTATTAGAAATGGATGTAGAATGTGTAGAATCCATGGTCCAGGATGAAAACCCCGAGCAGGAAATGTTGGTTGTGCAGGAACACGAACTCGTCCAACTGAACCCAGAGCCCGAAATAGGTGCGGCGGCGGCCGCGGTGTATGACACCTCCCCACCCCCCCTCCGTCAAAACCCCCCCGATCCTTGCCGAAACGGCTCACCCAAGCGCACCCGACATGGCCCAGCTATGCGCCATGCTGGCGGCAATGACAGCGAGGATGGATACAAACACAAATGAAATGAAAAACGAAATAAAAGGCATGAACGAAAAGATGGATGCGAATACACAGCAAATGAAGGAAGGAATGAAAGAGCTGCGGGGTGAGATGCGGAACATGGGCCGAAGCCTGCAGGCGGGCATGAAGGCAGTAACCGGGGAGCTTAAAATGGCGACTCCACGTGTGGGAGCGAACGAGCTGGGAGGGAGTGCAACGGCTGTCGGGCCCGCGGTGGAGGCGGGTAAGGAAAAAATAATTCGGGGGACGTATTGGGCGAGAAGCGTGACGGAG
>NW_028222896.1:17500-24719 GCF_056783735.1 Eptatretus burgeri | reverse complement strand
GTGGTACTTGTATTTGTGGATGAATTACACTGCTCAGCTGATGGGTTGCTCAGATAGCTTAGATGGCAGAGTCCTGGTATGGTTTTCCAGAGGACCTGGGTTTGATTCCTGGTCTGGGCCTGTAATTTTTCCACATGTATTTATGATGTTTGTTCTGTCCTGCTCATTTCTTTTGAGAAACATACGTGTATGTTTTATGTATTGTTGCGGTTCTGGAAAACTGGATGCTTCTGAGGCAATGGTACACAACATACAGTGATCCCAAGGTGGTGATTTAAATCGTATATGTTTAGTTCGCCCTTTCCACACGTTTTGTGGGTAAATGGAGAAGACACAAGCAAGTACGCACTCAAACCAAGAGGAACTAAGCACCAAATTAAGCACAGCAAGTGCCTCATTTGAATATGCATGCCAATTCCATTCAAAACTGTCAGCCAATTCTCAACTGCCATCTCACCTCAGACCTTCATTCTGCTCACCACGCTGTTCCCATGCTCACCATTACCACTCCACATGACTCCAAAAAATACCCGCAACAACTTATGCTTACATCTTCATTACAAACGTGACCATGTGGGACAAACCTCTCCCTCCCCGCCGGGACGACATTGTTACAAGCAACTTCCACCTCTTCTCCACAATGCCACTTTAAAATCTATTCACTGCAAATGCCACAACCTTATCTTACTTCTCTGCAACCGTCGCAACTGCCAATTATTCATCGAACGCTCACTGCAACTTCGAGGGATGCTGAGAAGACAGGGTTGGGTTATTATGGGGCATAACTTGAAGCAAGAACGTGCACTGGAGCTCGTTTGAGGACATATGGGAATCGTGGGGATTTCGCTAAATTACCACGTTTGAATGGAGGCCAGGGCACGTTCAGCACCAGAGAGCACATCTGAGAATCATGGCACCATGTTATTGTCGGAGATCTGATGCATGGGCATGTCGGCGAGTGACTGAGGCCATTTTTTGGTTTTGAGGCCCGGCGGGGCATGGCCACGGTGCGGGATGACTGCTAAGAGCCAATGGGAAGACTTGAAATTACCAATAGCTCCATTTGATCTGATTCTTGGCTCCTCCCTTATCTGGGGCTCATAAAAAGAGCAAATTCAGTTGTCGAATCAGAATCACCAGGGAAGAGACTTGCCAGATGCCAGACCTCACTGAACTTCAAGAGACTTGCCAGACTTCGGACCTCGCCAGGGAAACAGGCAGCCACATATGGCGCAAGGCGGGCAAGCGTCGGCGCTGAGTGAGTGGTGCCGCAAGTCAGCACGGTCGAGCGTGGAATCACGAGTGACTACTCTGAGCCGGGGCTCCTCACATTCTATCGATGCCTAGTTTGGCAGAATCCAACAGAAACATTTACATGTACAGATTATTACACTACTCCAATAGGGTATTTATCTCACACACTTTCTCTCCCATCTATCTCTCATCTACTGTGGACACACAAGAGCAATCGGCGTGGCCAAGGTTGGCCAACCGTTCTTTTCAGAGTGAACTCAACATTCTTTGCAGAGTGAACCACTGACTCACACCTCACATCTTCCTCTTACATCACACTGTACCCCATGCTGCACTACACCCACAACTCACACTCTCACACCATTGACACCTTCAGTATTTCTTCCTCTTTCCCCTTTCCTAAGCATTTTTGATTGCGCAAGTCCCCCGACCATGCCAGGTATTGACAGGTCACTTATCCTCAACTGCTTCTTAGCTCTCTGGGCTATGTCCAACTTTCCTTGGGTTTGTGTATGTGTGATGGCGCCTGTTGTGGCAAAAGTTAAGACTGCATAAGCATATTCAGGGTAACTCTGCACTGTCTTCTTCTTTTGTAAATATTGCATGTCTTTTTCCTCACCCCACAAATTCCTTGCTTTCCCTGCTGTGCATTTCCAATAAATCCCATACTGTGCCACATAACTTTCCTCACTCTTTGTTAAATATATGTGCCTGTTAGAAATGTACCCATCTCGTTTTTGTCTTTTCCTCCATTGGTCCTGCATGGTCTGCCCCTCAGCTTAGTCGAGACGTTATACCCCAAAATCTGCTATTTAGCCAATGCATACTCGGCAGCTCCGCTCGGCTGCACCTGATACGGTAAGTACTTAAGTAACCCAAGTACGCGTCGAGGGCGTGGTTCCCCGATAAGGTGATCATGTGTTCCTCGGTAAACGGTTGTCAGACAGAGGACCCTGGGGATGTGGTTAAGTTATTGGCATTCACGGTCGATTAGCAACCCACCGCTCCATGAAGTTATTCGTGTGTGACAGCCTGCTATTCCCGGTGATTCCAGAGAGGAACCAGGGACAGCCTGCACCCTCGTGGGTCCCATTTAAAGCCGCTGTCACACCTTGACGTTTTAGCCAGCGTATGGCAACGTATCAAAATGTATGTAAAACGCTGGCATACGCTGAACTATTGATGTTTTTTTTAATTTTTGGGCAAATAATAACGTGTTGGACGTATGCATAACGTATTAGCAATGTACACAGAACGTTTTAATCACATATAGATAACTTATACCAAGCCTGGTGTTGGCTTAGTGGTTAGGGTGGTGGCTTGGAATCCCAGGGTCCTGAGTTCAAGCCCCGTTGGCTGCTGAATTAACACCAGGGGGTTGACTCAGCCTGTCATCCTTCCGAAGTCATCGAAATGAGTACCAGTGCACTGGTCCCAGTGTATGCCCCGGTTGGAATAGGTGTACCATATCCCTGTGTCATAAGAGGCGACCAGGGTTGGCGTCAGGAAGGGCATCCGGCCATAAAACATTGCCTCAAGAAAAAGCCAACCCCTGCACAGCAGGGATAAATGGCTGTAAAAACGGTCATAGATAACGAATGCTGAGCGTGTTGTCGGCGTTCATAACCTATGCCCAATGATAGTCTAACTTGTGCATAACGCGCAGCAGCATATCGCCGACGATCACGTGGCGTAGGCTATTAATAGGCTGCGGCTCGACAATTCAAATCATAACTGCACTAGACATTGAAGTTTCAAGCCGCTGTCACACCTTGACGTTTTAGCCAGCGTATGCCGACGTATGAAAAAATTGCCGAACCAAGCTGGCACACGTCGAATACGTTATAGGTAAGTTTTGCATATGTTAAGAGCATGCTGGCATACGTTGTAGTACGCTGGCATACGTCGTAGTACGCTGGCATACGTCATTGTACTCGACGTATGACACACATTCCGCATACGCTGGCATAAGTTGTTGGCACGCTACGCGATCGTTGACACATGTCGACATACGTTACTTGTACGTTACTAATAAGTCGAAACACGTCATGGTAATGGTTAACGTCAGTGTTCCAGACTCCCCTGGTTTTTTTTCTTCTTCTTCGGGATGATGGTTATGATTTAAATCGTTGAGCGGCAGCCTTTTAATTATATTATATTATAACCGCACTAGAAATCGAAGTGTCAACATGACCATCATACTGAAGAAAAAATAGAAATAAAAAAAAACAGGGAGTCTGAAACACTGACGCTAACCATTGCATTGACGTGTTTCGACTTATGAGTACCTTACAAGTAACGTGTGTCGACGTGTGTCAACGATCGCGTAACGTGCCTACAAATTATGGCCAGCGTTATGCGAAACTTGTGAGTCATACGCTGGCATATGTCGGGAAATTTCAAGCATGGAAAATTTGTCTAACAGCTCGGCGAACTACGATGTTTGCCAGCATACTACGACGTATGCCAGCATGCTCTTAACTTATACAAACTTACCCATTACGTATTCGACGTGTGCCGGCGTTTTAGCCCAATTTTGCACACGTCAGGCATACGTTGGCTAAATCGTCAAGGTGTGACAGAGCCTTAACACCGGGGCCATGACAATATATCTACATATATACATATATGTTGATACATAGATTATATATATATATATATATATATATATATATATATATATATATATATATATATGTATATATTTCTTGGTGTGTGTGTGTGTGTGTGTATGTATATATATATATATATATATATATAAATATATATATATATATATATATATATATATATATATATATATATATATATATATATATATACATACATACATAACAATTGACCCCTCCCACACTCCTCCAGCCGAAGAAGCTACATCAAGCAACTCAAGAAGACCGACACAAGGTAAGTGCTATGTACATGTATGTATGTTTATATATATATATATATATATATATATATATATATATATATATATATACACATGTATATATTGTCATGCATGGGTGTTTGGAAAAATTGGGTAAATCAACACAGTATATGGAATTTAAACATGGAATTGCAAGCTTCCACCAATTGAGAATGTGATTTCCCACAATGTCCAGAGAACAGACATATCTCAATGCTCTCCAGAATCTTTTAATTTTTGAAGATCTGTTGAGTAACACCATCATATTGGGGTATCACCAATGATGTAACACATCAGGTTGAGGACATTACATAATGACATGTACTTAACAAATCAGAAAAGATTTAGAGATATGTGTATCGGCATTGTTCCAGCTATGCAGACATGTGGTGGCAGAACGACTCGGTGCTGTAATGGTTGAAGCATTTGTTGTGTCTTGGAAGCCAGTGATTTTAACCCCAGCCGAGTCATACCAAAGAGTTAAGAAAGACAGGTACGTGCTGCTTCCTTGCTTGATGCTCAGCATTTAAAAAGTGATATAGCAAACACAAACAGCCATAGGTTGGCAACCATTGCGCAGGCTTGATGGGCCTAATGGCCTCCCTCCTGCGCTTAAGTTTCTTGGAAGGGAACCCATACTTAAAGCACATGATCAAAACACAATTTGGTAGTGCTGCTGTTGCTGAGGTCAGAATTGAGACAGAATTATCAAGAAGTTAATGCTTTCAACTATCATCTCTTTTCCACACAATCGCTGCACACTTTTCACTGAACACATGGTATGTGTCACTGCACAACCGGTAAAGTGAAGTGGGGGCACAATAAGATATCAGCTGTTTGGAAATGTTGTGATCCCTCCCCTCCTCCACCGCCCCACGTGGTGGTATAGTAAGAAACATGTTTTTTTGAACAAAGTAAGTGAGGAGGATAAATCGAAACAGGGATTCGTCTGACCCCATCTTTCCCAATGGAGGCATCTTGCCCCACCTTACTTTACCATTCATAATGTATACATGATACTTGAAGGGTTAAAAACAACAAACAGAACAGTGAACCATTTTGTCACCTTGCTCACCTATCTGCACACCTGCCTGAAAATACAATGTGAGCAAACTATCTATATGTATTATATTTTTTACACTGCGTTGTGATGCTTAATTAAGCGGTATATCATGTGTAATTGATGTTAATGCTTAACTCCCACAAGTTCGATGAATACTTAAGTTGTATTAATGCATGCCATTACATGATGCTTAACTGGTCTTTTCCAGTTCTGCGCCATAACCTGAGTTATTTGGAAGATTTACGACACTAATGTTGTATTAAACATGAAATACCACTGATTCGACACCTCAGAGCTGCTATAAAATTTTCCGAAAAGCACGAGGTGGAATGACATGAGCAAATCCAGTTGGGCTTTACATTAATGCACAAAACCAGCATTCATTTGACCTATTCGAACACGATAGGGTAGTAATACCCACCGTCTTGATTCTTACATAGATAAACTGTCATGAGTTTACTTTTACCTGGGTGAGCAACTTTTTGCAGAATAAATTGTTTTTAATCACAGTCGAACTGAGTATGGAATAAAAGGAAGAAAATATATCTATATATACAAATCACATCCTGATATGATATTAAAGAATGGTCCACATAAACGAATTTATCAACAACTTACCGCTAATTGAACAAATTCCAACTCGCAGCCTTCAACAGGGCATGAGAAGGGAGTCTGCCTGCCTTTCAAAGCTTTCCTGAAATTTGAATCCCCATTTCTGTTGAAGTCCAGGCCATTTAGTGACCATCCAGAGGTCACCAATTGCTGACCTATGCCACTTGCAGATCAAAGGTCACATGTAATTGCTCGTAAATCTGTTTCCTTCTTACCAGGTGGGCTTGCGTTTGATGCAACATCATTTCCAGAAATATTACTGACTGTAAATCTAATGAACGCATATTCAAGTGAAATACATACACACATGCAGTGAGATATATATATATATATATATATATATATATATATATATATATATATATATATATATATATATATATATATATATATATATATATATATATATATATATATATATATATACACAAACGCACATACATATATGCAGATATATATATATATATATATATATATATATATATATATATATATATATATATATATATATATATATATATATATATATATATATATATATATATACACACACGACTGGTAAAAAGTTTTAGAACACCCCCATTTTTCCAGTTTTTACTGAAATTTAAGCAGTACAAGTCCAGTGAATAACTTAAAATGGTACAAAGCAAAGCGGTAAACTGCCAGAGGATAAAAAAAAAAGTTTAGGTTTCCAAAAGCTGAAAAATAATGTAAATTTCAGAGTTGTTTAAAAAAGGCCCTTTTCAGGGAACAATAATAGGTTTGCAACTACAGCTGTTCTGCAGCAATGGAAGTAAATTAAGCCTTGAAAGTTGATGCAAACAATTCCTACAGGTGTCCCAACTTTTGTTGATTCGTCACAAACTTTCTGCCTGAAAAAAGCAGTGTTGGAACAGACTGTGTTGCTACACCCTCTGAAGCATTATTTGGACAATATTGCACTGCAGGAAGTCGTGTATTGCTATCATAATGGCGAGAAAACGACAATTAACAAAGGAAGACAGACAGACCATAATAACCCTTAAAAGTGTAGGTCTTTCCTTTCAAGAAATTGCAAAGAAGCCAAGGTGTCAGTGAGTACAGTTTCCTACACCATCAAAAGGCACTTGGAAACTGGAGGAAACTCTGACAGGAAGAGGTCTGGCAGACCCAAAGCCACAACACAAACGGAAGACAAGTTACTGAGAGTCAACAGCTTGTGTGATAGGCGGCTCACACGACAGCAGCTTCAAGCACAGCTTAACACTGGTCGAAGTCAGGAAGTCTCAGTTTCAACTGTGAAGAGAAGACTTCGAGCTGCAGGTTTGACAGGTCGACTGGCAGTAAGAAAGCCATTTCTAAGATGGCAAAATAAGAAAAAGAGGCTTGCCTGGGCCATGACG
>NW_028222896.1:7500-12500 GCF_056783735.1 Eptatretus burgeri | reverse complement strand
CCCATCTTACCCAGTCGCACCCAACTGTCCCTGGACTCTGTGTCCTTTTCTCCTGACAAGGTGGAGAGCTTGCTGTGAAACCTCGACTCAGATTCTGCAACCGGTCCAGATGGCATCAACCCACGTGTCCTCAAAGCCTGCTCTTCTGCTCTTGCTCACCCTCTCTCTGTTCTATTCACCCTCTCATTTGCCCAAGGTCATCTGCCATCTAAAAACATCTAAAAACAGATCCCTGCAACTGCAGACCAATCAGCCTTCTCCCAATCATCAGCAAGGTTATGGAATCCATCATCGCTTCAGACATCAAATCCTTCCTCTTCTCCAATGGCTTGATTTCTGATCATCAATTTGGTTTCAGACCAGGTCACTCTACCTTGGATATGCTGCTTCTGCTCTCCCAACAATGGATGGAAGCCCTCATTCCTGACAGGAAATCCGAGCCGTATCCCTGGATATATCACGTGCTTTTGACAGTCTGGCACCCTGCCCTGCTCACCAAACTCTCTTCCTATGGTATCCAAGGCCATCTCCAGTCATGGCTCGCAGACTTCCTCTCCTGTCGCAGTCAACATGTGGCCCTAAATGGAGTTTTTTCATCCCCTCTTCCTGTCCAGGCTGGAGATCCTCAAGGTAGCGTTCTGGGCCCTGTTCTTTTTCTGGTTTTCATCAATGATCTCTCCGACTCTCTGAAAAATCCTCTATATCTCTTTGCTGATGACTCCACCCTCTGCCGTACCATCGGTCATCCCTCAGACCGACAAGCAGTAGCTTCTTCACTCACTGCTGATCTGCATAAAATCACAAACTGGTCCCACACGTGGAACATGTCTTTCAATCCAGACAAATCTCACACTCTCACTATGTCTCTTCGAAAGGACCGTTTAGAACCCCCCCCCCCATCCACTTTCTCAACAATCCTCTGGAAGAAGTCCTTTCTTTCAAGCTTCTGGGTCCCACTATCTGCCATGACCTTTCCTGGGAAAGCCACATTTCAAACCTTGCCTCCAAAGCCAGTCGCTGACTGGGAATCCTCCATTGTGCAAGGTCCTTCTTCGGCCCACCTGAGCTCCTGACCACTTACAAAGCTTTTGTCCGCAGCCTGATGGAGTACTGCTCTCCCCTCTGGGCTGGTGCTCCTGCCTCCCACCTTTCTTGGCTTCACGCTGTAGAAACCAAGGCATTTCGGATCATTGGCATCTCCCGCAATGATGCTGAGTCTTTGGGCCTCTCATTCAATCACCGCAGGTTGGTCGGTGGTCTTTCTGTCTTCTACCGTCTCCTCACCAGCCTCGCCCCCCTGCTCTCTCTGCGATTTGTCCCCACCACATTTCCGCAGGGCGCTCAAGGTCCGCCAACAACCCCCTTCTGGTAAAACTACCAAAATCACGAATCACTGCTCACCTTCACTCTTTCATTCCTCTTTTTTCCCGCCTTTGGAATAAACTCCCTCACTCTATTCATTCCCATTCTTCCCTCCAGGCTTTCAAAACAGCTGTTCACCACCACCTCTTATCATCACCCATCCAAATCCTCGATCTTTTCTACCCCCGATAATCCACCCCAAACCCACCTCCTTCAAATTCCCTGATTTCCTTCCTGAAAGTCCCAGTAATGTCCATCTTGTATTCCCCATGTTCCCTGTCCCATCCCTCTCCCTTCCACAGATCTCCAAATGTCTCTGTTCCCCACAGTTTTGTCCTTCCCACTCCCGCCCCTCCTGTCTCATGCTCTCCTTGCTGTGCATTGTGTTAGCTCTCATACGAGCCTCGACAAGGTATACCAAAAAAAAAAAAAACCCTATAGGTTATTGGTGAAGAGGCATTGGAAAAGTGTTACCTTAGAAGTGGAATTAGATATTCTTTGTCAAATGGATGCTCGTGAATGTGCCGTTGATGTTTATTGGTTAATTTTTCCCCTAATACATAAATATGGTGATGTTCAGGAAGAAGAAGATGGCCGTCAACCTCGACCGCTTCCGGAAGAGGTATATCTGTATTTAATTGTCTGGTCATTGTTTTGTTTTCATTTATGGGTATGTGTACTTGACTAAAACTGTCGTTAATAAAAAATGCTTCCACACGAAGAGTTATTAAAAAAAAAACAATCCCCCCCCAAAAAACCTTTTTTTTTCATAATGTTCATTTTTTTGGGCCTAAACACTTCCTGGCCCTCACTGACGAACCTCTGGAAGTTTGATGAAGATCCGTTCATCCATCTTTGATTAAAAAAAATGGTGCAACACAGACAGACAGGCAAATGGCTGTCTTGTAATATAGACTAGAAAGTGCCCGCCCGTTCCGTCCCTTCCCCGCAAAGCCCGTTCTCATCCGCTTTGGGGAAAAATAAAATTAGGGGGTGTAAGGAGCGAGGAAGGGACATTGTTCGTGGGATATTCATCACAGCCTTTTTAGATGATGAATTGCGAATGATATAAGCAACATGTTAAGAGGAAGTTCAAAATAAAAATGTGAAATGGAAATTCCGTCCACATTGCGGTCTGCATCCGCAAAGTTGTATGCATCCAGATGTCTTCTTTTTCAGACATATTCAGGGACGGGCGCATGCGTAAATTGACAGATGTCCAATCAGCCAATCAATTAATCAATGTTTGTGATTGGTTACAAAGTTTTGTTTATTCACGTTAGTTTTCCCGTGTAATGCCGGGTAAATCTGCTGGCACATCCATCTAATATGGAATAGGCAAAGCCGAGAAGTAAACGTAGAATTCTTCTTACATTCGATGCTGCAATTTCCGGTTACTTCGGCCTGGATTCGGGATCAGCGATCATATAATGTAAATCACGATTAAAAATTATTTTTTGATAATGCGGGAGATATCTTTATTAAAATCAGTGGAGGAAATATACACCATGTCTGATATTTGGGTCTTTCATGTCTCCGACGATGCCTTTATCTCCCGGGACGCATCATTCCACATGACAAAAACCGGAAGCAAAAGGGTCATAGCCGACGACACGGATTCCAAATTGCCAGGGTATTGTGTTGTTGTTGTTTCTTATTCTCTCATGTGCACGCGTTGAGTATGAAGCTCACTATGTTCACGATTAAGCTTAACCATCCCCCCCCACCCCCACATTTTCCACTGCAGAATACAAATCTATCAGGATTAAATATTAACTTAAAATAAAATGGCTAAATTTCAGTTGAAGATCACCACTGAATTGTGTTTCTGCATCAAGAAGGAAAAACATTGAATGAGAAATATCTCGCATCACTCGACTTTCAAGGTGTGTTATCCAAAGCAAAATCAACATTTACAGAGAAATCTCATCTTTAATTGGCAAACCGAGGAAAGGTAGACCCAAAAATCTGTCTAACAACGATGAGGAACACTTGAAAAAAAATATCCTTAAGGAATAGAAAGAAGACAAGCATTGAATTGACAACAGAACTGACAGAAGGCTCAGGTGTTGTGTCTATCCATCTTTGGATCATCTTGAAAGAAGTGTGGGAATGACAATCGAAGCATTTTATTACAAAATTACTTGAAAATATGTTTTGAATTTTAATCGTTTTGAAGGAAAAGGTTGTACATTCACGATGCATGCTATCAGTTTATATCAAGGTATATTGTGTATAAATTTGGTTATTCAAATAAGATTCTCTTTTTCATAAAGGTGTATTTTCATTGAACACAGTTTTCTTATGCATCAGGGTAGAAAATTTCAAAATCTCTAAGACTTCTCCACAGATATATATATATATATATATATATATATATATATATATATATATATATATATATATATATATATATATATATATATATATATACATGTATATATTCAACCAAAGAAGCACACTGACGCAATGACACAATAAACATGATGGCATAAAACATCACCTCCAAACTCGGAGGCATCCGTATTGTACTCAAACCTTTGCAAACATCTTGAAGCCTATTATATGGTCACGAATAGACGAAAGCAGAGATGTCGATCTCGATTTCACCCTTGGTATAATTTTTGTATCTGGCATCAGCTTCATGTCATAGGGTCAACGTGCTTCTTTGGTTGTATTTATATTCCTGGCTGCAAACCTCTTGACTGGTGATCAGCAGGGCAGAGACAATGTGCTCACGTGGCAGACACTTGTTGCTGGCAGGTTGTGCAGTAAGTTCTGTGATGGGAATCAATTTGTGCCTTGCTGCCTCGTCAAGTTCGGAGGTTCGATTCAGATATATATATATATATATATATATATATATATATATATATATATATATATATATATATATATATATATATATATATATATATATACACATATACATATATATATATATATATATATATATATATATATATATATATATATATATATATATATATATATATATATATACACATATACATATATATATATATATATATATATATATATATATATATATATATATATATATATATATATATATATATACACATATACATATATATATATATACACATATACATATATATATATATATATATATATATATATATATATATATATATATATATATATACACATATACATATATATATATATATATATACATACATATATATATATATACACATATACATATATATATATATATATATATATATATATATATATATATATATATATATATATATATATATATATATATATATATATACATATATATATATATATATATATATATATATATATATATATATATATATATACATATACATATATACATTTATACAAACATATATATGTTTCATGTGTTTCAAAAAGATTGATCCAACTTCGACTTCCTGCTTTTTCTTGATTTTTTAACTTATACCGTTTTCTTTTTCAGTGTTTGTTAGTGTTGTCATGGTATTTGTTCTCTGGGTTTCTCGCTCTGTAGCTCAACTATGTCACTGACAGTGAAGCAGAAGGCAGAAGTGGTGGCTCTGTGGTATGAGAATAAATCATATGTAGACACCCTCCAGAAAATGTTGTTGTGATTGTTGATG
>NW_028222895.1:7500-20000 GCF_056783735.1 Eptatretus burgeri | reverse complement strand
CACACACACACACACACACACACACACACACACACACACACCAACAAACAAAAGTTAAGCCTTGACTATTCAGTTGAGGATTCTGTGTTTGGGGTTCACAGATCTAAGAACGTCCCCCTTGACACACATTATATACTGTAATACACCTCGGATTTGTCCCTCTAGTGTCCACAAAGGTGTATAGTCGGAGGGAGTGAAGGGACAACCCATTGCTCCCATGGATATTATCTGCTTAGTTTTGTCTTTTGTAATTCCTGTGAATAAAATGAACCTAAAATCTCTTCCCCTTCCAAATCATATATTTTATAAGTCCAAGGAAATCACGTATCTATTACATCAACAATTTTAAAAAGTTCTTTCGTCCATCGTTCAGTAAAACCCTTTTCAAAATGAGATTTCCACCTATATATTCTTACGATATCACCAACTTTGAACTTAGGTTTTCTAACATTAATCTCTTTTTCATATTTTAATTTTGTAAATGTTTCTGATGGTTTCATATTTGTTGCCGTGTGAATCGTGTCATTATACTTATCCACAATATCCTGAATAAAAGATGACCATTGTTGTGAACCGAGTTGTGTGAATTTTTTATATAGTCTCTCTTTTAAGGTACGATTAAAACGTTCAACAACAACTGCCTTCCCTTCATTAAAGGTACGGTATAATGCAATACTGTTATTTTTTAGAAAATTCATAAATGTCTTGTTATAAAAATCTCTACCCTCATCAGTCCACAATTTTTTAGGTTTTCTCTTACTTTTATTAAATATCTGTTGAAAAGCTAACATAAGAGTATTACCTGTTTTGTTTTTTAAAGGGACAACCCACGCATATCTACTCCTCAAATCAATAACGGTTAAAGCATACTTGTACCCCTTATCATTATTGAGTTCAATCAAATCAGCAGACCAGATATAATCTACTTCCTTGGAATAAACTTTCCTTCTCTGAAACTTTGTGAATATTGGTTTATGTAATTCATCAGCTAATTGCTCTTCAGTCTTAATGACATCATTAGAGCCTATAAGTTTTTTGAATTTCCAAGCCCAAGTTTCAATTTAGCACTGATCATCTTCTTCACAATGAACCGATCAACTTTTTCTCTCAAGGTTGGATTTTGTATCAGAGACAAATTATACAACATTTCTCTATCGGCTTCATGCTTTTCTTCCAACGTTGTGGTATTCCCATAATCAATATCGTGTCTCATGCACACTTCATCAACTCTATTGATAGGCTGACTCCAGGATTTAGGATTGTCTGCCTCATCTAATCTTTTATCCAAGTTTGTACCTGGACCACAGAAAGAATACCCTGGTAGATGTAATTCCCCTGGTATTCCAGTAGTTGTAAATTTACTTCCTGATAAAAACTTTTGTATATCTCCTCCGAGTTTGTGTTTGGAGATAAATTGATTTTTTTTTGAACCACACACCGAACATATACCTTTTTGTATAACCCTGTTATTTTTACTTTTAATATATGAAATATTTTTAGTATTAGTTTTCTTTTTACATTTGAGACAATAACTCATTTATTTATGAGAAAAATTCCTGCAGAGTGCAAAAACCTTTTTAGTTTCAACATGCACATTTGAATCTTAATTTTTAAAACATAAAGAATCCTTAGAAATGCCTTCACTCTCTCCTCCATTTATTTAAGAAAAAAAAAATGAAAAACTTGAATTAAAATCGATAAGATATGGATTTTAATAGTCTTGTCGAAAGTATTGCAAATAGACTTGTTAATTCTTTGTATTCCTCCTCGGTGGGTTGAGTTATTTTCTGTAATACCCCTATTCTTTTTTGAATCTCACTGGTTTCCATATTTTGATATTTATTCTCTCTCTTTCCTCCCTCTCTCTCTTCTCCTTTTCCTCCTTCTCTTTCTTCTCCCTCTCCTCCTTCTCCTTTTCCTCCTCTTCCCTCTCTTCTTCAACTCCTTCCTCATCCCTTACTATCCTTGAATCGCTTACACCCCATAGAATATTATACATATATTCATCAGGATTTCTTGTTATTCCTGTATCCAAAATAATTTTTTTTACAACAGGAAACCAATAAAATTTCTTGTGAATTTCTAAAAGAGCCTTACCTTTTCTTAACTTTATAATTTTTTCATTATTTAACATTCTAATTAAATCTAAAGTTGTCGGTTTATCAACATCAGCATAATGCCAATCTTTTATTGAAAATACCTCATTCTTATGTTGTAGAACATATTTATTAAAATACCGAATACCCTTTTCTTGAAGGTATGCTTGGACACAGAAATGATAATTTTCTTGAAGCCTTCTTGCTGTCATTTATGTATTAGAAATATATGTTAGAATAATATTATGGCACGAAACACGTCCCCATCTTCCCATAGTTAAATCATTTTGTATTTCCTTACTTATTATATATAATCCTGTTTTTTCTGTTTTCATGAGATAAACAAGGGCAAAACCATTATTATATTTACCCTTATTAAATTCTTTTATTTGTTGTTTACTAATCGTAGCCCCACAAAACTCATTCTCGATACCAAGTGGACAATATTCTTCCTTACGAGACTGATTTAATTGTTCCAGGTCTTCGAGGTTAATTTTAAATGACCAATTATACCCTAAATCATTCATATCATACCCCCATTGTTCTATTCTCATACAAACGATACGCCCTTCTTTATAAAAATTTATTTTAATTCGAACTGTGAATTCTGTATGACCTGGAGATAATATCAACACTTCTGTATCTTTAGAATACACAGCCGTTTTATTTAAGTATATATATTGTGATAAATCGCTTAATCTCACCAAGTCATTCGCGTCAGTTGGGCTTGGATAATTTTTTTAATTTAAAAGCATTTTTCATGTTAATATTTTTGGTTATATTATATTTATGTCATTCAGCCTGTGCCTTTGTGTAATAATTTGATAAATCAATATCCAGTTCTTGAGATACACCAAAGATAGAACCATCTTTACCAACATAAGTCATTTATATTAGATTAAAAATAATATCATAAAATTTTTTATTTTTGTTGAGTTGAAATAACACATATAGACATAATTGACCACAACACTTGGAATTTAATTCTTGGACTTGAAATGTTTGATAAACACCATTCTGTAAGAATTTTATAACTTCAACAGGTGGTGGAAGGCCAAACTATCAAAATAATATTTGTCTTGACTATTAAAAATACAAACCCAATGAGAACCGTTCCCATTATTATCTTCTAAGTTCATAATAATATTCTTTGTATGTTTCGGCACATTTGTTAATTCATCTCTCATACAAATAACCACATTATGAATTTTTAATTTCTTACAATATTTGACAAGTTGTAAATTTGATGTTGTATTCTTTCCAAATTTTTCCAACCACTCATCAATGCTCATTTATTTATTAGAAAGATATAATCCATTACCTCTTTTCGTTAATTTTACACCTGCTTGTGCAATAGAAGAAAGCATATCTCCAACTAACAATCTCGCTTTATCAGGCAGACCTTCAAGTTTTTCAGCAAAATCTACAATTACGCCACTTCCACTAATTTGTTTCTCCAACTCTTTGTTATGTCTTTCCAATTCTTTTTGAGCCTGGAGTTGAGCCTTCCTTTCGTTGGCAGTTTTCACCGCTGTTGAAATACCACCCGTCAATGCTCCAACCGCACTTAAACCAGCAAATAAAGGAATTAGAAATGGGAGAAATCCTCCACTCGTCTCTCTTATTGAATATTTTTTCAACATTGGTTTTGTCATTTTAATTTTAAGTGAGCCAGTGTCATTCAAGATTTTAACCTGTTCTCTTGTGAGCAAAACATCAATTCTTACTGCTCCTTTTCTCTGAATTGTATTAACGTTAATCGTACAAGGCTTTTGATTTTGAACACAAGATGATAGTTTATGAAGATTGATTTGATTAACATATACCCCAGTTGGTACTTTGCCACTCATTTATTTAACAAAAAATTATGTGAGACTAATCATCACACCATTATCTGTATTAATCTGCAATTCTGTTTCTTCCAAAAGCAAATAATATGTATCAACTTCTTCACTCTCTCCTCTTTCAATGTATAGGGAAGTATCCACTCGATTAGACTTTATAGTTTCCTTTTGCGCGCTCAGGTCAAACGCATAGATTGTATACAAACTTTTAAATGCTGTCATATCCAAAATAGGTTCTTTATTTCCATTACTTTCACATACCTTTTGGTAAGACTTGGATGCTTCAGCAAAATCATTTTTTTCCCAATTAATTTCCAATCTATCTCGTGGATAAAATGTTCCATCTAGAGAAACGCGAAGTTGTTTCACCTTAGCATTATCACTCAATGCATTATTCTTATCAGTCGCAGTATCACCATCTGGCTTTTTAAAAATGATCCACAGATATCGTGGCTTTCCTTCCAGAACACCCAAATTCCACGTGTAAGTAGTTTGATTGAGTTTAACGTGTTGACATCTTCTTTTGAGGTATGATACACTGAGTGGTTTCTTTGAGTTAAGTCTTCGATTCAACATCTCTTCTGTTTTAAGATTAGGAGTATATTCACTGATATACCAACTCATCTCCTCAATTACAAATTTATTCTGTTCACCAAAAGCACTACCAACACCAAAAAGCAATCGATTTTCATTATCATTCCTTTGTAGTTGAAATCTAATTTCAAGACCATACAGAACTTTATCATGAACACAAAATCCAAATATACCTTTAAGAGGAACCGCCACAGTAAAAATATTTTCTGCTTTTGTATCATCATTATACGCTCCTTTCCTTTGAATATATCCAGGGTCTGTGTTTGTTCCCGTTGACATATCAGGAATAAAACCTTCGACAGACCCCTTTCCCATTCTATCACTGAATGTATAGAGTGTAAATTTTATCATTTCAGATACAGCAGAGACATAATCAACCGCTTCAACTTCTTGTGTTCCAATATACAAACACACACTATCAAACATTTTCCAGAAGAAATCATTTACAAGTGTAGCGTTTGTGCTATTCCCAGCTTTAGTGAATTTAAATTTACACAACAAGAAACTTTCGGAGAGATTCAAATAGGTTTGTTGATTATTTATTTCAAAACTTTTTGTACCATTCGTATTCCAGTCTGTTCCAGTTATTGCATTTACCTTGAAGTAATCTTCTTTTTTAGTGGAGTTTGAGATAATAATATTATCATCCAAATCATAGATACTATCAATTGCTTCCATACTTGTATTTATTTAGGAAAAAAAGATGTCAAAACTTTTGAAACCCTGATCCAAGTATTTGAATTATTTTCTGTCGTTCTTGGGGGGACAACTGAGTTTTGCCTTTCTTAATTTCTTTTATTGCTTGTAATTTATGAGATTCCTTTTGAGCATCTTTTATACTCTTTACAGCACCTGCTACATTTCCCACAGCAGAAGCAGTTGAACCAATTAGATCTTTATGTTTAAGAATAGTTGAACCAATACCCATGAGAGTATCAATTATCCCATCTCCTCTAAATTGATGTCCAACACCCCTTTGTCTCTTAGGTTTATAGTATCCTCCACCAAGATACATACCTTCACCCTTGTAGTATGGGGAAAGGAACATCCCATCCCCTGTAATTATGTTATATTTTCCCAACTCGTGTTTCCTCACAATAACCATCGTATTTATTTATTGGAAAACTTCACGTAGGTGAATTCTGATGGATATAACTTCTCCATTAAAAGAAATCACACGATTATCTTGGTCGGTTATCCTAAAATTTACTCTGTGTATGGTTTTTCCTGACACAGGTAGATAAACCAAATTTTTAGGTTCCATATTGAATTTATAACCAATTGGGGTTGAGTATGCGCTGAATGAAAATATTGTATTTGTTTTTTTTCCATCATTATAAGCACCATCAATCAAATCACAGTGAATTAACACCGAATTTATTCCTGAGGATATTTGAATGACATTATCACTGTAAAAAGTCCCATTAGTTTCAATCTTTTTTGAGGAGAAACCCAATAACTCTCTAAATGAATTATCAATTGTGAAATCAATCTTGTAGTTATTTTTAACTTTAATCGTTGATTTTGAAGTATGTTTTTGAATGTTTATAACAATATTTTTTGGTTCATCACCCTGTTCTTTCATAAGACGAGCAATTTCGAAAGATATTTGAGAAATCTCATATGCTCCGGGTGAGACTGTTATCGTTTTGTATCCACTTCCCGGATTATAACTAAACTTGTCATTTTTCTCGGTTATATTAAATAAGGTATTATAAGTTTCCATGGACAATAAAGATGCCTCATATTCTTTTGTTGTGTCAAGTTGTAGTGGGTATGGGAATGAAGATGTGTGGTCACTTGTTGTGAAATTGAAACTAAGGATTGTGCTTCTCATCTTATTTAATATGAGATAAAATGTCTTTATGTTGATATTTATTAATTATTTTCATGTTCATCAACTGGTCTAAAATGGCTGATGCTTCATTAAAACAATTGTTATTTCCAGCCTTCTTACTGCCTAACAACAATAACAGTCTATTAACAAATTGCGATGGGTCATTTGGAAGAAAACTAACACCTGAACCAAGGATACTTAAAGCCTGAATAATGTGTTTCTCCTTCTCATTCTTCCTACTTTTACCAGAAAGAATAACCTTATAATTTAGAGTGTTCATCAGATCAATATATACTCTATCATCATTATTTTCCATATTCAATGGTTTATCAATATACTTTGATTCATCCCTCACAGTTGAACCTTGTCTTCCATCTTTTGTGAGAAGAAACATTAATCTCGGAGTTAGTTTAACAGGGGGTTGAGCAGAACCTAAGAACCTTAATTCATCATTAAATATCAATACCTTTTCTTGAACAAGATGAAATATTGCTGGTTGTTCTGTTGGAATGAGTCCTGCTTTGGTTTTTGAATCCGCTGAATATTCATTGTTTTGAACAGCATTCACAATATAATCAGGGGGTTGATTAATCTCTTCCAGTTGTTGAAATAAACCTTCATCATCATATTCTAATTCTCCTAAATGCTCTAATTCTTCCTCTGTCATTTGACTGAAATCTTTCAACATTTGAAGTTTTTTAGGAGTATATTCTACTGTGGGAACTGTGGAAACATCTTTCATTTTTTCTTGGGAAGTTTTTAAAAGTGGTTTAAAAAATTTCTCTTGTTTTTTTTTCAAATGCTTCTTTGCCCGTTAGTTTCTGTCTGCGTTTCTTCTTTATGTCTTCCTGCTGTTTTACAACTTTTGAAACCAACTCTTGATGTTCCTTAAATCTTCTTGCTCTTTCTTTTGCATCCATTTATTTATTGTAAAATATAATTTAATGAATTGTAAAGATCAACAGGGAAATTTTCCTTTTCTTCATCATTCAAGTAGATGTGTTCAAATAAATCCTTTTCTTTAAATATTTCATCAAATTCTTTATTAACATTAATGCGAGTTGTAATTTCTTCTTCACTAATACTTGCATCTCTGCTTTTCATACGTTTGCGTTGAGTTTCTTCATCAACATCAAAACCGAATGATAAAATCTTCACTCCGCTCAGATATTTAATAATTTGTCTCGTTCCTTCTGGATTAGTTTCTAATATCCCAAGACCACCAGATTTTAGTTTCCTTAACTCACTCTTACAATGTGAATATTTTGTTGTACCAAGAGAGACCTCCTCAAATATTTGTCCTTCATTCCTCAATCGCATATGTTCCTCCACTGAAATATAGTGATAATCTTCACCTTTTACTTCTCCAGGTCTTATTGCTCTAGTTGTTGTTGATACAATGCATATCACGGGGTGTTTTTAAAGTAAATTTACAATATTCTCATTTGTACTACACAAGAACCTTGATTTATGAAAGTTTTTTCCAGAAGCAGATTTACCCACAAGATTTATAATAATAGTTGTCATTTATATATGTAATTGTTTATAAAACAAAAAATATATCCCTTAATATCTCATCTTGTTTCACAACAATATATTTATATTTTTCAGTCGTGTGCTTCATGTAATCCTCAAATTTCTTTTTACTACATAATGTAGAACAATTATCTCTCCAAAAATTATTGATATCTATTGAATTTAACTTGAATAAAATAAAAGTATTAGCATTGTTTCTGATGGAACGACGAGGAAGTTGAAAGTACGATTGACTAAGATAAATACAATTACAAGAAGAATGTCTCCCTCTTGTGTAGTAGCTGTCCATTACCGTTTGGTTTCTCTCATTAACACAATCATCAAAGATAACGAGGTTCTTTTTTGATTTATCCAAATCTAGGGGAGACGGTATATCATCCGTATTATCACTAAGAATACAAGTTATAGGATTTGATTTCTTTTTACATCTCTGTGTATCACAAAATAGTTGAATTATATCTTCAATGTTATAATCATTTAGGTTTTTTTGGCGTTTAAATAAACCGATTATATCTTCTTTTTGAAGACCAGCATTAAAACCTTGTGAGAGTAGTTTATACTCTGGTTGAAAACTCGACTTTGTGAAAATTATTAAATTATCATAATCTAAAAAGTTGGGAGTGAGGAGCATTTTTAAAAGTAAGCAGGTTTTTCCACATCCACTTGAACCAACTATGAGACATCTTAATGAATTTGGGAGATTTTTATGGTTGTTAAATTTTATCTTATTTTCCCAAATAGGTAAAAAATCATTCATTTATATATTTGAAAAACAGGTTATTTAATTTATTGTTGGCTTTTTTAGAAACTCTATATTTTATCCTAAGTTCAGGTTTAATTTCAAGATAATCCATTATTTTATTTATACAATATCTTGTGTTGATATTTCCCTGAAAATTACATCCATGAATAATATACAACAGCAATCCTTTGAACATTTCTCTTATACGTTCAGTTTCTTCCCTTGTAAGGAAAGGTGTGTTATCACCCTCATACTTTACATTCATTTCTCTAATCAATCTTGTAAAGTAATTCATTTTTGGTGTAAATCTAAAAGAATTATTTTCCTTTTTATATTTTTTATTATCATTAATTAGAAGATAATCACAGAATATACATTGTTTATAGGCTTTTGACTCTGTGTTTAATCCCCGTCTTTCACACGCAGGACAATTCTCAAATTTGTCATATGGAGAATCAGGAAAGTCTAGCATATTTATAAAGTAAAACTTTACTTAAACTGAAATTCATCTATACTTTCAGTTGTATATTACCATCGATATCGATATACTTTTTTTCATTATCAGATTCAACGACAACATTTTTTATATTAAAGGTAATTTTAAAATGATCGTTAATTACTTTTGAATGAAATGTCATTTCACCTGATATATTAACATCCTTTATTTCATCAGGATTTACATCTTTAGGGTTGTTGAAAAAAACACAAATTTCTCCTTGCATATTACAGATGGTCTTATCTTTTCTTTCTAAAGCTTCATCCATAAGGTTTTTGTTTTTTGATACTTTTTCTTGTTTCATTGCTTTTTCTAGTTTTGAATATATTACTAGAAGGAGAGGAGAAACTTTTGTTAGAGATACTTTAATTGATGTTCTACCAGGTATACTAAAAGCCCTTCCAGTGAAGGAAATTGAAGAACTCATATTATTTACTATAATAGTTTTTATCCAATAGTTGTTATATTTATCTTTGTTCAATTTTACATCCTTGACATATTTCTCAGTATCTTTAACAAATGAAGAGATTGATTGAAACTTGTCTTTTGTGTCTTGAAACATTGTATTTATTAAGTGAAAAAGTTGGAGGATAAAATGGTTTTAAGCACAGATTCACCTGTAAAACAAACGAAATTTTCATCAAGAAAATTTTAGTTTAAGCAAAGATTTATTATATAAATATGGTGAATACAACATACTGCGATGTTTGTAATCACGAATATAAACATTATAGAAAACACCTCCGAACCAACAAACACACATTTAATCTGTTTCATAAAATATCTCCTCTTGAGTTGGAAAGAAAACATTGTGATATCTGTTCAAAGGATGTTTTGAAGAGTAGTTATAATAAACATCTTCAATCACAAAAACACAAGAAAAATGAGTTTAAAGTAAAGGGAGACTATTATATTGAAAACACTGATGGGGCATTTAAAGGGCATATAAAAATAAGGATTTTTCAATTTGGAGAACCCGGTCCATCATCAATAGCTGAATCAATTGAAATAGTGAAACCCGATGTTGAAAAATTTATTAAAAAGACATTAAAAGAAATGAAAACTTTAAAGTTTTATATGGGGGTGAAAATGAATATGAAAAGACAAGATGAAGAACAAACTCCTTATATGAGAACAGATCTTCATTTTATAACATCATTTCAAGATTTTTTGAATAGTGGGGTTTATGAAGAACTATCAAGACAAGAGGAGGATGTTGATAATACAGTGGTAGGAAGTGGATTCAATATGAAAAAAAAACATCTTTTTAGATATACACATTCTAAAATCAAACCCTCTTAAAGCTTCTTCTTATATTGAGTTACCAAAAGAAATAAAACGAAAGAAGGCAGTTGTTAATATTAAGAATAATGATAATAAATGTTTTCTCTGGTCTGTTCTTGCTCACTTACATCCACCAAAATGTAATTCAGAAAGAGTAAAACAATATATGAAATATGAGAATACCTTGGACATTAAAGATTTTAATTTCCCAATGCCACTAACAGATATTCCTAAATTTGAGAAAAAGAATAATCTTTCTATTAATGTATATGGATGAACGGATACAAACAAAGTTCAAATATTAAAAATTTCAAACAACTATAAAAATGAAGAAACACACATTGATCTTTTATATTTTAGTGTTGGAAAGAATTCACATTGCACATACATCAATAATTTATCAAGATTAATCTCTTCTCAGGTATTCAGAACAGCAAACAAAATATATCCTTGTAAGCGATGTCTTAATTCATTTCATACAAAAGAACGATTAGAACAACATTCAAAATATTGTAGTAATCATAAATCAGCTGTAATTACAATGCCTAAACCTGGTGAAAATATTTCTTTTGAAGATTATAATAAATCTATCATGCACCCATTTGTGATATACGCTGATTTTGAGTGTATCCTTAAAAAGATTAATACTGCTTCTCCTAATCCAAAAGAATCATATACAAATAAATATCAAAAACATATTCCTTGTGGTTTCTGTTATTATATCAAATCATCTGTTGGAGAAAAGTATAACAAACTTGAACATTATCGTGGAAAAAAGCTACACAAGAGTTTGTAAAACGATTAGAAAAGGATTGTATAAGACTCACTAAATTAATGAAAGAAACAAATGAACCGATGAAATTAACCAAAGAAGAAAAATTAGAATTTAGAAAGAACAATATCTGTCATATTTGTGAGAGGGAAATTAAGGAGTCTAAAGTTAGGGATCATTGTCATCTTACTGGTAAATATAGAGGTCCCGCTCATTCCTGTTGTAATCTTAATTATAAATTACCTTCTTTTATTCCAGTCTTTCTTCACAACAGCGCCAACTATGATACACATCTATTTATAAATGAACTTTCAAAAACACCAGGGAATATTTCTGCCACAACAAACACAAGTCAAAAGTATATTTCATTTACAAAAATGATATTCACAAAACCTATAACTCGTATTCGGTTTCTTGATTCTTACAAGTTTATGGGAACACCACTAGCCTACCTCGCATCAAATCTAAGCTCCATGGACTCTTTTCCAAATCTTAATTCATTCTTTCCAAAAGAGGAAATTCTCACTAAAGAGGAAATTCAGATTAAAGAGAGAATTCAAAGTAAAGAGGAAATTCTAATTAATGAAGAAATTCTAACTGAAGATGAAATTCTAATTATAAAGAAAATTCGAACAATGAATGAAATTCTAACTAAAGAGGAAATTCTGATTAAAGATGAAATTCTGATTAAAGAAGGAATTCTTACGAGAGAGGAAATTCAAACAAGGAATGAAATTCAAAGTAAAGAGAAAATTCTTACAAGTAAGGGAATTTATCCTTATGATTATATGGATTCATTTATGAGATTTAAAGAAACACAACTTCCATCAAAAGAAAGTTTCTATAATAACCTTTATGAAGAAGAGATAAGTGATAAGGAATATAAACACGCACAAGAAATATGGAAATTATTTAAGATAAAGAACCTTGGAGAATATCATGATTTATATCTAAAAACAGATGTTTTATTGTTAGCTGATGTGTTTGAAGCTTTTAGATCACTCTGTCATAATAAAAATTGTTATGGATTCGACCCTGCCCACTATTTCACAGCTCCTGGTTTAGCTTGGAGTGCAATGTTGAAAATGACAAAACAAGATATAGATTTAATCAGTGATGTTGATATGATTGAGAAGTCTAAGAGAGGTGGAATATCACAAGTATGTTCAAAAAGATATGCTAAAGCAAATAATAAATATCTTCCAAATTATGATAGTGAAAAAGATAGTAATTATTTGATGTATTTTGATGCTAATAATTTGTATGGATGGGCAATGTCTCAATCTCTGCCTTATGGTA
>NW_028222894.1:0-24805 GCF_056783735.1 Eptatretus burgeri | reverse complement strand
TGACTTTTCCCCACCTTTCCCAAACCTTTATCTATCTGGCTCTACTAGTCTAGAACCTATTGGTTTTGGCCGATCTCGATCCCTTTCTGGGAATAATCGAAAAACCCTGAACATACAATACCTAAAAGTCCTTTTTCCCTCTTTGTCCTCCCCCGTATCCTGTAGATGGGTCACAGTCTTACCAAAAACCCCTCCCCTTTATCCTATTTGGAATTGGTACTATAGACAGCCTGTACCAAAACGGGTTGGAGATCTCCAATGGAGAATCGCACATTGGGTGTTGCCAACAAATTCTCTAATTCACCGTTTTTCACAAACAAAAAGTCAGCAATGTCCCATCTGTGGACAAACTGAAACACTACCTCACACGTATATACGCTGTAACCATTTAACCCCCTTTATTTGTTTTCCTGAAGATGCTTTTGGCATGTCTCTCGAGTCAAATTGATTTTCCAACCTTTATTTTTGGCCAAAGTATGCCCTTCAACTCCCCAACAGCAATCCTAATTCATTTTTTCCTTTCACAAGCTAAGCTTGCTATATATAAAACAAGAAAATAAAAAATGTGTAATGATTTGTATACAACACACAGCTTAAGCCGCTGTCACACCTTGACGATTTAGCCAGCGTATGTCGTTTTATGAAAAAAAATTGTCTAAAACGCTGGCACACGTTGAATACGTTATGTGTACGTTTTTTTATACGTTAAGAGCACACTGAAAAACACTGCCATACGTCGTAGTACGCTGGCTTTAAACGTACTTTTGGGTTGTCTCAAATTTTTGCATGCTTGAAATTTTACGACGTATGCTGGCGTTTTACTTTCATGTTCTGCCAGTGCCGGATTAAGCCTCAGCAGGCCCTAAGGCACATTTCGAAATTTTAGAGAATGGCCTGAAAAATTTAAATTAGATCTCGGGCTCATGGAAATGGACCCCAGACAAAAGATGAACTGATTCAAGAACAAAATATTTAATACAAAAAAAGACAAATATTTAATGTGAAAATAATTTTTGGCTGGCGCCAAAGGCACATGCCTTGTCTGCCTAATGGTTAATCCGGCTCTGCGTTCTGCTACCCTGACCATAAGTTGTCGGCACGTTATGCCATCGTTGACACACGTCGACACATGTTACTTGTAAGTTACTCATAAGTCGAAACACGTCGAGGTAATGTTTAGCGTACCCAAAACTTATTTTTAACCTCTGAGTAACGTTTTGTAAGCACGCTACACGAACGTTGTTCACACTTCGCAACACGTTACTTGATAGTTCCTCATACGTCGAAACACGTCAAAGTAATGTTTAGTGTACCCGTGACTTATTTATAACCTATGAGTAGGGGAAAACGTGTTTGTCTCAAAACCTATCTATAGTTCATAATATGATTATAATAAAAAAATTTAATTAAATGGATGGATTTCATATTTATTTCGCGCACACGAACCATCGTTTTACCTGAGGTAATTATTCTACCATTTTGTGTGAACAATGAGATCTTGTATAAGATCCAAGTGATGCAATGCTACGTCACGCGACCGGGGCGGGGCCGAGTTGTTGGTGCGCGCGTCGTCGTGTGGAGCGGAGCGGTGCGGTGCGGTGTGGTGGTGGTGGTGGTGGTGGTGGTGGTGCGTTGCGCTGTTTGCTGCCGTGGACTTCTGAAACTGTTCACGTCTCTTCATGCGCCTTTCGTGTGGCCTTTATGGCGTCGCGCACACCGAGGACTCGTCCCGCTTTGCCTTGGAGAGACCCCCGATGAGCGAAGGCTTCGGTGGAATGCGGTGCCGCGCTCTGCTCGGCGTCCAGTGAAGGCCAATATCACCGCCATGGACTCGACGGCGGACGATGGTAAATACCTTTGGAGTCTCTCGCGTCACAAAATAAAGGAAAAAAAAAACAACAAAACAAACTGGACAAAACGCTGCAACTGTGGTGGGGACGAACGGTCGGATGTTTATGAGAAGGTTTAGTGTGCAGCAGCAGCATACCGGCTTCGGGATACCAAGTGTTTGGTGGTGGTTGTGCGCGTCTCTCCCGAGGTGTGTTTGTGTGAAATACGTGTCCGTGGAGAATGTTCGCCACAGACCATGACGGTGGTTTGAATTGCGCCTTCATGTTGACGGTGTTTGACGTTTCGTTGCGAGAGCCTGTGTGTGTGCGGTGCGTGCAGGACACGACTGTCGGGACGAGTGACGCTCGGGTGACATTGCAGCTCAGGGGTAGTCCTGGTGTGTTCGCACGGACTGGTTTGACGGTTGGAACGCCTTTTCTTTGACGTGCATTGTCCTGAAGGCGAAGCTATGGATTCCCTTCGGACGTTCTGACCTCGGTCGGTGCTCGTCCTTCGATGCTCATCTCGAAACGTCTTCGTGACGTTCTCATAACCTGACGCCTGATATTGCACTTGCAGATCGAGGTGTTTCCTGTAGATGCACCACAGGTGTGTTCCGCTACCGAGCAGCTTTGCCAGCGCTTGCCGAGCCAGCCGCCTCCTTTGGCCGAAGTTACATTCGGCTCGGCGGCCGTCAAGGGTCCACAAAATGTACGGCCACGAGCTATTATTATTGCCACTTGTATTTCCACGGTCACACAATGTAGCAGTCACATATGTTTTTATTTTTCTGCAGCCGCACGGGGCATTTATAAATTGTGGAGACCGACAACGTGGGGTGCCGTACGGTCTTTGATTTGATGTCGCACGGTGACCTTAGGGCGTTCTCCCTGCGGCGGCCATATAATTTTCAAGGCAGACGCAAGGTGCTTCCTGCAAGGCGCCATCGCAGGGGGCCCTAAGGCGAACGTGCGGTCAGACAAACGGTAATCTAGTGGGTATATATATATATATATATATATATATATATATATATATATATATATATATATATATATATATATATATATATATATATATATATATATATATACCATTTATTTTTTTTACTGAAATAAAAATATACCAGAATATATTACTGAAATATACTATAACTATAATATATATATATATATATATACCAGTTCGCAGTATAGTGCAAACACCTATACTCCGGGATCTCTTGCGGTAGCGCACGGTCGACACAGACTGGCCACGGAGGCCGCATATAGGAGCTACGGCGGGCGTAAGGGAAGCATGCGTCGACCCTGCGTTGCCCGCAGGCAGTCACACAGACCCCGCGGCCACCGTACGCTGAACACAGGGACGCTTAGGACAATTCCTACGGCAACCATGGAAATAGTGCGGCCGCCTCGTAATTTTAAGGGGTTGGCAAAATTCATTTTCCATTGATAAGAGCCTCTACGGGAGGCGCACCAATAACGGGGCAAGCCCACCGTACGCCCTGCGTACGGTCGACGTGGAACACATTTACGCCACAGCTTGGCTTGTCGAATTGCTACGGCCAACGTACAAATGAAAAAGTTATAACTCCGCGCTATAATTCCTTTCGGCGAACCCTACGGCCGGTAAAAGATAGCCATACAGCTGAGGGCCACCCTGGAGGCCACCTCAGAAACTCTGCGGGGCCGCTGCACTTTTCTGTCAATTCAGGGGGGGGCATGGCCGTCAGATTCTAGCCGTAGAGCAAATGTGACTTTGGCTTTATCGACGTGTGCTCTGCAAGAAACTTGGTAACTGAACACACCTTGCTTTGGCAGTCATGTTGGAGTCCTGTACACATGATTACGGACACACATCCCACTTCTTACCTTAAGGTGGATTCCTTCGTTTCTCTTCCACTTTTGTTTGTTTGAGCCTACCAGAATATTCAAGCAAGTGTTATGTTCACGTTGCCTTTCAGTTTCTACATCTACCTGACTATCGCTGTCCGTTGTGCTGTCTAAGGTAGGTACTTCCCGGTGACTTGCTCAAAACCCTTCAGCCGACCTCGTATTAAAGGTGTGTTGTGCAGGTTGTTGGAACACCTGTGTCCTCGCTCTGCTCCGATCCCCCATTTAGTTGTCGACCCGTTGGGATTTTCAGAAAATGAAGTGTCTCGGCGCATTTTGGGGTAAGATTCCCGAACGATGCTTTTAAACCCACCTGGTGGCAGAATCCAAAAAAATGCCACTTCCTGCCGAACACGTGACTTTCAGTGTCGTCATGTTTCGCCCCAGAATGCTCGGGGTGGTCTGTCCATCCATCCACTTATTGGGACCATATTCTGTGCAGAACGTTGCTGCTGCCTAAGCAGTCTCCTTGGATATATGGACACAATCCTGGACGGGTCGCTACTCCGACACAGCATACCAGCATGCTGGCACTCATTTTGCCTAATTCGGAAGGATGCCATGGGCAGAGTTAATCCCCACCTGGTATTAATTCAACAGCTGGATGGAAGGCTTGAACTCAGGACCCTCAGATCCTTAAGCCCGCCACCCAAACTATTAAGCTAACACCTGTGCAGCAGGCTCGGTGTGCTCTGCGTGGAAACCTCGAGAAACTGTGGTGTTTCTGACATCGAGCAGGCTATCGTATGCGTTGGTGGTAAGGATCGCACTCCTCAAATGGCTCGCAAAGCTTCTAAAATAAGCCGAAAATATTTCTCGAAACGCATCTTTCGAGAAAGTGCCGTCTCTGCACAACAAAAAGTTACCAAGTTTTTTTTCTCAGCTCGCCGAACGAGCAGCTGCCCGTCGTGCAAGCTCCCCAATCACGTAGGCCGGCGCAAGGCCCGAGCGAAAGGGCATGTACGCCACAAACTCCTGCAGGATCGCCACCAGTGAATGGATTTCCAACCATGCGGGAGTGCGTCCTCAGAATATGGCATGCTTGGTGATTTATTTGGACAGACGTCTGCAATTTGAAAGACGATGCTGTGCAATGTGTATCATTATGAAGTTGCTGGAACCAACTCTTCGACAAAGGACATTCTCCGCGACGTGAAAATGCACAAATTTTGTGCCGCCTATACTAACGCAGGAGCCAGATGTATCAGGCCGATTTTGAGGAAGACACCGTATCTGGTTTTGGTGCTTCTTAACACCGATGAGGACATATCTGAGGCTTTTGGAATGTAAAGTTTAAAATAATGATATGCTTACTACTAATGTTGAGAGGTTGTGGGGGGTCTTATGGGAGCTGTGAGGGCGGTGTATTTTGTTTACATATTGTTTGTTTGTTCGGTTCGGCCCTCTGTGGCCACAAGATAAGTTATACTAGATTTTTGTCTCTATTTTCAAAAGGGGAAATGTTGGTGTTTGTGCTCATTTGTGTGTTACATATTCACTGCCGCCACTCTGTTGTATGAACAGGAAATTATAGGAACTCGACACCTCTCAGTCTAATCCACAGATATTCCCGTGAGTCCGATTTTCATTCATGCCCTTTGGTGTTGGCTTAATGGTTAGGGTGGTGGGCTTGGGATCCAGCGATCCTGGAGTTCAAATCCTGCTCAGCCGTTGAATTAATACCAGGTGGGGTCGAATCTGCCTGTCATCCTTCCAAGGTCGGCAAAATGAGTGCCAGCTTACTGGTGTCCTGTGTCGGCGTGCTTTTACCCGTCCAGGATCGTGCCCACAGCCAAGGAGACTGCTTTGGCAGCACCAACGCTTTGCACAGAGTATGGTCCCCATGGATGGGATGGATTTTCATTCAGAAACAGAACAATTATGGTTAACCACCTTGAAATTGCCACTCTTTTGTCCAAATGCTAAAAATTATTTTGAAAGACTATTTCATATCCAGAGATCTCGCGCGAGCAATGGCAGGTTAAAAGTGCCCGTCGAGCAGAACTGAGTCACTAAAACGCACACACAGCGCACGTGTGAAATGCCCTCGTCAGCATTTATAATATCATTTCAAAGTTGCGTAGTCTGGACAGTTATAAATCTAATAATTTCCATTTCTAAATGCCCCCACTAAATTAACCTTAATCGAATTGATAATAATGTTTTTTTAATCACTGAAATGCAAGGGAAAGCACATATTTTATAAGTTTATTTCTCCACTTTTCATTTATTAAAAAAATAATTGCTGTCTTCAAAGTGAAATTTGATAATTAACCAACTAACAAAGATGATGAAATACACGGGCATATTATACGTAGCCCTCAGTAAGATGCTCTACATTGGATTTCGGCAAATGGGATTTCTCTTTTGGTGCATATTTTCCTAACTAATCGTCACAATAATCAAGGTCTTTCACAGCCTTTCATATTGGTGTTCTGGCAAAGAACAGCACCGTAGAAACATCCTCCTCCAATACGTTAACATTACACAAATAAATAAAAATTAAAACAAAAAAGATAAACACTAACTATCCTACAAGCTGAGATCCCACATTTCATCTCAAACATATGTTTTATGTGCTATGTATCATCTTTTGCTGGGTGAAAATCTTCTTTTCCAAAAACACACCTACTAGGCCGAAGAATGGCAGTGCAGATTCGGATTCACTCGAAGCATTGTCCAGAACTTAAATAGCGTGTCATCTGAGGCCTGCAGATTGAATATGCCTCAGCGGCGAAGGTCTAATGTATGTTTCCGCGGATTTCCAAAACGGGCCTGTACTGCTTTCTGTTATTTTTTACAACTTTACCATTCCCCAAGGTCACCCAGATAATAATAGATTGATGGCATATGCACAGGAGGCAGATGAATGGAAGATGTTTTCTTACCTTTTAAAGGGTTTATTTTCTTATGATTAATATGGGGGGGGGAGGAGGGGACGAACAAATCAGAACAAACCATGTGAATCAAAAGATCTAACCAGGTCAATGGGGACATGCCAACTTATCTACAAGGTGAGAAGAAGACCTAACCCATTGTACAACAATGGAATAATGCAGGTGAGGATGCGTAGAGTGGAGGGCATTGGTGTAGCTGGGGGGACAGTATCCATGTTTCAGAGAGCCGGCATCATTGAGCAACGATGGAACAGAGCCAGCGATGAAGTGAGCCAAACGATGAGGCAAGGCAAATAACAGAGAGCGATCTTTCTGTTCTAAAAGGTTCCACTCACTTGGGATGTGCATCCAGAACCAGCCCTGTGACACTCTCTGCCCTTTCCACCCAACTTCTTCCTCACTTGAGTCTTCCTGCTTGGTAGAAGCTCCCCCCTTCCCCCCACCCCTTTTCCCAAATCCACATAACAATATTTTTTCTGTCCATAAAACCAGAAACTATTGAACATTGTGACAAAAGACCTAACGACAACACGATTGAAAACTCATCACCAACCAAACAGAGAAAATATTGGTGCTGCCTGAGGCATCCGGCAGCATCCTTTGTCACTGCTTGGTGAGGATGGCTGACCAGTTCATTTTGGCTACCATTTTGGAACGTGAACTGACGCTTCGTACCGATCTCTCTTGCTGAAATGAATCGGTCCCTTCCACACCAGGAACAAATCCGTACTCGCATACCTCTTGATTGAAGGCATGCACTGCTCCGAATCTATCCAACGGCATGTAGTGTCTCATAGATTGTCAAGTGTTAATTGTCAGCATAGAGATGCCTGCTAATGCATTGACTTTTTTGTGATCTAGCAGATGTATTCATCAAAACTGTACTTCATATGGGTCAGGCTTCAACAGAATAGATGTTGTCTTTGATCAATACATCCGTTTTTCAGTCAATTCAGGCACAAGGTCAAGGAGAAGTCAGAGTATTCCACCTGTCAGATGTGTTGTAGAAGGCCACCATCATCCCTTGCCGAAGCCACGGTCAAGTTTTCTCGCTCACAGAAAATAAAGCTGACTTGTCTCGGTTTATGCGTCTGAGCAAATCCTTTCCAATGGTCCACCACAAATTGTGCTGATAGCGGCCTCACGGCTCAGTCAGATGTTCAGTCATCAAATGAAAACGCTGTTGTTAGTTCTTTGAGAGCTGCTCATACGAGGAAGCAGAGATAAGAATGGTTCTGCATGCTATACATAGTGTCTGCGATACTGTTGTCATTTTTGCAAGATATACAGATGTTGCTCTCCTACGAGTGCTTCATTTTCTCTCATTTTAAGGATAAGATGTTACTGATGACTGGTAAGTTGTTGTACAATGTTACTGATGTCAAAGAAGAGAAAATAAATTCTATTGCTGAAGTGTTTAACAGCTCTACCATCGAACTCAGCACCTGCACTTTTGTCTTTCCATGCACCACCTGGGTGTGATATCGCATCTGTGTTTTACAATTCACCCCAAGTGTAATAGCATGGAAGGTTTTCAAAGAAAAACAAAACCCCCCCATCCACTTTCAAATAAATCCTCTGGAAGAAGTCTTTTCTTTCAAGTTTCTGGGTCTCACTATCTGCCATGACCTTTCCTGGGAAAGTCACATTTCCAACCTTGCCTCAAAAGCCAGTCGCCGACCGGGGAATCTCCTCCGTCACACAGTGCAAAGTCCTTCCTCGGCCCTCTTGAGCTCCTGACCACTTACAAAGCTTTTGTCCGTAGCCTGATGGAGTACTGCTCTCCCCTCTGGGCTGGTGCTCCTGCCTCCCCACCTTTCTCGACTTCACGCCCGTCGAAACCAGGGCTTTTAAGATCATTGGCATCTCCCGCAATGAAGCTGAGTCTTTGGGCCTCTCACTCAATCACCGCAGGTTGGTCGGTGGTCTTTCTGTCTTCTACCGACTCTTCTCCAGCCTTGCCTCCCTGCTCTCTCTGTGATTTGTCCCAACCACATTTCCACAGGGCGCTCAAGGTCTGCAAACAACCCCCTTCTGCAAAACTACCAAAATCACGAATCACTGCTCATCTTCACTCTTTCATTCCTCTTTTTCCCGCCTTTGGAATAAACTTCCTCACTCTATTCTTTCCCATTCTTCCCTCCAGGCTTTCAAAACAGCTGTTCACCACCACCTCTTTATCTTCCCCCATCCAAACTCTCGATCTTTTCTACCCCCGATAACTCACCTGGGCCCACTTCCTTCACCTCCTGCTTTCCTTCCTGAAAGTCCCTTTAATGTCCATCTTCCCCTCGCCATGTTCCCCGTCCCATCCCCATCCCTCTCCCTTCCACAGTTCACCTGTGTCTGTTCCCCAATGTTTTGTCCCTTCCACTCCCGCCCCTCTTGTCCCCACATGCCTCCTTGCTGCGACAAAGTTAGCCCTCATACGAGCCTCGACCAAGGTATACAAAAAAAAAAAAAAAAAAAAAAAAAAAAAAATGATGACCTACTCTCTATCGAGTGCAGCCTGTGGCTGCTGGTTGCATCATTATTGGGACGCGCTTATGCTGCTGATGCAGTGTCCCCCTTACCAGTGCACTGGTACTCATTTTGCCGACCTCGGAAGGATGACAGGCTGAGTCAACTCTCCTGGGCGTATTAATTCAGCGGCCCAACGGGGCTTGAACTCAGGACCCCAGGGATCCCAAGTCACAATTCTAATCACTAAGCCAACACCAGGCTTATGACCTACTGAAGACATTAGATTAGGGTAAAGGTGAACTTTCAAGGGAGAAAGCTGGAGCTGGCAGAGAGGGGTATATTATTTGTCGCACAATCAATGTGTTGCAGACTTCATTGATACAGCGCAGAATGTTCTTTCCTAAAATTGGCAAGCAAGAAGCTTTGCCACCAACAAGCGATGCTCTTCAGCTCCACTTGAAAAGAATACACTTTCTAAGTAACTGTGTGGAGGTGTGTTCACTTAGATCCAAACCAAAGCTTCCCCAACCTACACAAATGGGATGGGAAAAAGCGTGAACCAGGACTGCAGCCAGTTCTCATGTCTCTGGAGTCAGATCTCTTTGTCATGTTTAAAAAACATCGTCATGTTCATGCAAAAAAATCCACCATCAGACTTTCGTTGCACGTGCGGTCGCTAATCTGGTTTGCGGTGGACAGCTGTGTGTAGATGTAATGATGAATGTGCGTTCATGAAGTTGGAGTAATGGCAAGTCAAATTTGTGAAGTCATGTGCACTGGTTATAACTCACCATTTACTATAACTCATATAACCAGAATAACTTCTGGATTTAAAATGGTGAGTTGTGGTAAGTTATATGACTGCGGACCTGAACCAAAATCTAATTGGCTTGTTCTTGTCATCGAACCAACTCATCCACAAAGTTTTGTCATAAATCCATTGTCAACTTTTTGAGATATCGTATAAATGTTGTTTTTATCGCTGTCTCTCAAGAGTGAAGAATCGCTTAAACAATTCTCTTATCTGGATCCAGATCTTCACTAAAATCTAATCGATTAGTCACCGCCAAACACCCACTCTGTCCATCAGTTTCGTCCGGAATCCGGCTCCACAACCTTTTTGAGATATTCTGCTCTACACACAGGGGTGAAAAAAACATGACGTCCGTCAACCTTTGGTAGCAGAGGTAAAAAGTTTTTGAAGTGATTCTGTGAAGATGGCCGTAATTAACACAACATATTACGTTTCAGGTGTGCAACCGGGTGTGTCATTGCCAGATAATAAAACATCTTGAACGAAACTTCCATGTATTTTAGCGTTAACTCATTAATCTGCTCTCATGTGATGTGGCTTGAATGTCGAGACCAAGAGGAATTTCTTGTGGCATTCTTTAGGGTTTTTATAAATTGATGGTAGAAAATGGGATGCAGAGGTGTCTTGCATTAAGAAAGAAAATGTAATCAATTTTGTATAAAGATCGGAATGTGCATTTTTACCTATTTGTTTCTTTATTCTTCCATGTGTTGCTGATGTGGGAGACATATGCCGCGTGTGCCGTTCCGAAGGCACGGCAGAGAAGCCTCTTTATCACCCTTGTGTGTGTACGGGTAGCATCAAGGTTATTCATCAGGAATGGTGAGTGTTTCCGTCAGACATTTAGAAATGTTCATTTTCTGATTCTCACTTTACTATCGGTGCCTCTATTGGTGTTTGCAGTGATGTGTGATGTGATGCAGCAGTGATGTATAAATTCCTGGCTCCATTATAAGTCTCATTATCATACCACTTTTATTTGTGGACTTACTGTGGGTTTTCTAATATGGAACTGCTTGTAGTGTTAGCATGATGTCATTGGTGTATTATTATTGTTATATTGTTATTGAGTAGTATTGTAATTATATATATATATATATATATATATATATATATATATATATATATATAGTACTACTAATATTCCCTCGCAGGGGAAGATCCAGGATTTCAGAAGGGGGTTCATTTGCATGGATTGTTCTTTTCGTTATGTTATTTGGGGAGGAAGTGTTGTTACCCTGAAACAGAAGGATCATCTTTCCCTGAACCTGAAAGCATCCTTGCACTGGGATTGGCTGCATAAAGCCTCGACGATAGAAACCGTTTATAACACATTTATGTTACTACTTTGACGGCCCCAGTTATTCCTACCTCATCATCGTTGGATCAGCCAGGGAATTTTTTTTCTGCACAAGTCTTTCTCATGAACTTACTAGCCAGGTCTGACATTCAAGTGAAGCTGCAAGATGCAGAAATTCTGTAATTTGTTCATGGTGCCAGCACAAACTCTCCCACTCTTCACTACAAGGTGACTATGGGATCTTTAATCTTCATCAACTCATGCTACAAGCAAATGAGACTGGCAGCGCTAACATTTGTCTGAGGCATGGTGCACTTCACAACACCCTGCCTGCGAAGCACCAGGGTGATCAGCTTATGGCTGGGCTGCGATTGAAGCCCAGTTTGGATACCTGGAGGCAAATGCATGTATGTGTTTCAGCGATCCTGTCAGCCCTCGTTTCTGTCACGCCAATCAGTATTGTATTGTATATACAACATTGCAAGATGCAGTATAGCATGAATGTGTTGGAATGAATGTGCCATGCTGTTGGCAGAGGAAATGTCCCTCGACCCTGCAATTTGTGTCCCCCCCCCCAACCCAACCCTATCGTGCCACTGTTATTTTTGTTTTGTTACATCCTGATCCATTCTGTGTTCTTGTTCCTTCATGAGCTTCAACTCCATGGACAAAACACAAAACAATTCTTCTTCATATTGCTATGGATGAAGTCCGATTGTGTGCACAAAGGTAAGACAATGTTCTGAAACTGTGTGTGTGTGTGTGTGTGTGTGTGTGTGTGTGTGTGTGTGTGTGTGTGTGTGTGTGTGTGTGTGTGTGTGTGTGTGTGTTATATCAGAGCCTCAGCAAGCTATGTGGATGGCCCCCTGCAAAAACCTCGTATTGCCAGGTGGGGGGGGCAGCTTCCATTGGAGGACCAATCAAATGATGACATCTTTCAGGAGGAGAATAGATTTACTGCAAAAATTTCTGTTACACACAAAACTGATGTCCTGCAACAACTTCGGCCAGTTGGAGGAAGTTTTGTAAATTTGAGTAAACACCTATGCGTTAAATTTGAGGTTGGAGCTGTAAATTCACAGTAAAAAACCAAAAAGCTTCTTTTTTTTTTCAGTTTCAATGAAAACAAATTTCCAGCTAATGTGGGAGGGGGTGGCTTCTTTTGTGGGGTTGGGGCTACGGCCCCAGGCTCTGCAGGTCCCGAGCGGAGGTGCGTGCGTGTGTGCATATATATATATTTTTTTTTAAAGAAGGTGGCGGCGCTTCTAACCAAAAAGTAAAAACTAGACAGACTCCACTAATTTGAGCAAAAAATCAAGAGCAGACCTGGTCTCAGGAAACGCTCCACTCTAGCTTCACTGCCGGCTTCCTCAGGCGCACAGACCCTGAGCCTCAGCACGTGTCCAGGTTTTTATTCCGATACGACTGCTCTATTTCTGGTTATGTGCTGGTGCTCGTGAAATGGAGGAGTGTTTTTTTTCTTCTTTCTTTTTCTTTTTCTTTTGCAAAAGCAAAATAAACGGTAGATCACATAATTGATGGGGTGCTCTGCTCTTTTTTATTTTATTTTTTACTTGCATGATCTGGTGTTGTACGTGTGTGGGTGAGAACGTGTTGCTTTTTTTTTTAATTTCTATTTTTGTACACCTTGTCGAGGCTCGCACGAGAGCTGACACACAAACACACAACATGGGGAGCCGGAGACAAGAGGGGTAGGAGAGGGAAGGAAAAAAACAGTGGGGAACAGAGACGTGAGGGGAGATCTGTGGAAGGGAGAGGGATCAGGTGGGGTACAGAGAGAAAACAAGATGGACACTACAGGGACTTGCAGGGAATTTGAAGGGAGGTGGGTTTGGGGTGGATTAACGGGGGTAGAAAAGGATCGTGGTTTTGGACGGGGGGAAGATATGAGATGGTGGTGAACAGCTGTTTTGAATACCTGGAGGGAAGAGTTGGACTGAAGAGTGTGTGGGAGTTTGTTCCAGCTGCTGCAAAAAGAGGCATGAAAGAGTGAAGGTGAGCAGTGATTCTTGGATTTTGGTAGTTTTACCAGAAAGGGGTTGCTGACGGACCTTGAGCAATTCTGCGGAAATATGGGTGTGGGGGGGACTTTAGACAGAGCAGGGGGTGGCGAAGACGAAAGAGAAGACAGTAGAAGACAGAAAGACCACCGACCTGCCTGTGGTGAGAGACTCCAAAGACAGCCTCATCACAGGAGATACCAATGATCCTAAAGGCCTTGGTTTCCCCACAGCGTGAAGCCGAGAAAGGTGAGAGGCGGGAGCACCAGCCTAGAGATGAGAGCGGTACTCCATCAGGCTGTGGACGCAAAGCTTTGTATGTTGTCTGGAGCTCATATGCGTGTCAAGGAAGGACTTTTCTATGACTGATGCCTCCAGTCGGCGACTGGCTTTGGAGGCCAGCTTGGAAATGTGGCTTTCCCTGGAAAGATCATGGCAGTGAGACCTGTAGTTTTTTTTGAATAAAAGGATTTCTTCAAGAGCATTGTTGGAGAAGTACATTGGGGGGGGCTCCAGACAGTCCTTTTGGAGAGACATCGTGAGTGCGAGAGATTTGTCAGGGTTGGAAAGACATGTTCTACGTGTTGGACCAGCTTGTGATTTTTTTCCAGATCTGCAAAGAGTGAAGAGGCTATGCTTGCCAATCTGAGGGATGACAGATGGGCGGCAGAGGGTGGAGTCATCAGCAAAGAGATAAAGAGGATTTTCCAGAGAGCTGGAGAGATTATTGATGAAAACCAGAAAAAGAACAGGGCCCAGAGCACTGCCTTGGAGGAACTCCAGCCTGGACAGGAAGAGTGGATAAGAGAACTCCAGACACACACGTTGGCTGCGACAGGAGAGGAAGTCTGCGAGCAATGAGTGGAAATGTCCTTGGACACCATCAGAAGAGAGTTTGGGTGGAGCAGGGCAGGGTGCCAGGACCGTATCGAAGGCACTCGATATGTCTGGGGATATGGCTTTGAACAATACGCAGCGCACATACGTGCGCTTGTTGTTTTGTGTTTCTGGGGCACGGTAACACGGCTGGTTTTGTGTTCGGGAAGGGCAAGTACATGAGGTGTTGCTCTAGTGAGTGCCATGCGGTTCTCGTTGGATGTTGTTCACATGGATGTGATGTTTGGAGATTGAGTGTTTGTTTCTCACCTTATCCAGCTGTTGGTACCATCCAGTTTTTTGCCATTTGCATCAGAGGTGTGTATTGTGTTGGTATGTTCAGTCTCCCCAGTTAGACCACCCGCACAGCTCTTCACGTGCCATACTTCCAAAATCAATCTGTCGCTTGTTGGACTTTCGTGTCTTGGACACGGTCCCATCAAAGTCAAATTTGTAGCCAGATTGCAAGTAATGATGTGCTATGGCTGACTGGGCTACCTTTCCAAGCCGAATTGCTCGATCATGTTCATCTTGCCTTTAAAAAAATTTTTTTCTTCCAGTTTCACCAATGTAGAACACTAGTTACAGTATTCATGACTTAATGGTAAACTACTTCAGATTTATCACCAGTTGGTATTGGGTCCTTTAGTGTTGAAATTGTATTACGGATAGTGTAGAGAATGGAATGGAGATCGGGGAGTGCTCGTTACACGCCACATGTTTCGATTTACCCACTGATCATATCGCCTGCCCTCTGGTTGAATGGTTTGCATTAGCGTGAATAATCATCTTGGTGGCAGACAGACAGTTGGTTTTGCGGATTATGCGGTTTTACTGTTTGACACATGATCCGCGGCCATGCTTACCATTACACTCAGGGGTTGCTTTTGATTATATTTGTATACTTATATATATATATATATATATATATATATATATATATATCTATATATATATATATAATTATATATATAGTTACGGTTGTGGGGGTAGATGGAAGGATTTAATAGGGAATTTAGCATTGTGTAGAGTTACTTGGTCCGTGGACGAGTAGAAGCATGTCGATGTAACTAAGGGAATCTGAGTTTCAGTGTTACTTGTCACCACACAAGAGGTGGTTCGGTGTTACTCAGCCTCAGGAGTAAAAATACTGTTACGAATCTCCGCCCGCCAGCGTGCGAATCCACTGCTTTTCATCGACCTGCCGGCCGTACGCCCACCGGACGACCACCAGTCGCGACTCTCTCGGAACAACGCCAAAAACCAGTCACTGGCAGTGCTCCGGGCGCACACCACAGCCAAGTCAATATTCTACCCGTGCGCTGAACACGGTCAATCGCCGACCGTTCCATATATCTACCATTCGTGCGGGCAGACTACCGAGAGACCGTACCTCAACGAAGGCCTGCTTGGACATGAAACCGCTTAAGCGGTTCACTCCGTCTCTGGGATAACCGAGCGGTGTATTATCGCTCGGCCTCGTTGGACCCCATTCTATTATCGGTATTCAACAACCACCTATATTCCGATCGCAATATGGCATTTCAATGGGAAAAGGACGCAATCTAACAGGGTACATTTCTCTCTCTAACAAGCACATTTATTATTTACACGTATACAATCATGCAATGAATGGGTGAAACACACATGCAGTTGATTTGCAGATGAATACGGGACAAGACACGAGCAAGGCAAAGAGCTACCACCATCTATTTATTATGTACACTTATCAACAGTTCTACTTTTATCGGGACACAGCGCCACAACTTTCACACAAAGAAAAGCAGGGAAAAACCCCCTCAGACAAGGGGGTAGACGGGACCCCTTAGGGTCTTTATGTCCAAGGAGCTTGGTTGACCGAAGGAGCTCCAAGAAGCCGCCGCAGGTTACCTCCCACCTCGTGGTGACTTGCTTGGGCGACCCTCGATGGTCGGTTTCCAGCTTCCCACCGACTGACTCTCGGCCACGCAGCCCAGACCTCCAGGGCTCCAGCGCGGCTCCAAATGACTGCTCTCACAACTCCACCACGCACGTCCCCGAGACAGACCGACCGACCCTCAGCAGACCCAACTCGACAACCACCCGCTTCTCCTCGCTTCTCGACACCTCCACTCGGTTCTCTCTCTCTTCGCTGCGTTTAGCGCGCGCTTTTGTCCCCCCCCCCTGGCTTCTTGCCCCGCCCCTCCTTCCAGCTTCCTCTACGGGAAACTTCCAGAAGGAGGGCGTTTTTTCGCCTGAATCAGGGCCTTTTTTTTCTCTCTGTTCGTTTCATCTTTGCTTCTTCTAGTCAGCTCATAACTCCTTCTGTTGAGTTCTCTTCCTGCTGCGGTGGCTGGCGCAGATGTTATTCGTTGGGGTGGGGGCCACGGTCCGCTCTCCCCCGATGAATGCCAGGCTTCTCGCAACCATTGCTGAGGGAAACGCGGTTGTGTGGTTGTGAAGGTTGTGGTTAATGTGGTGTGGTTGTTTGTAGTGGTGGCGTGGCTGGCGTTTTGCGGTGGTCATGAGGGTGGTGTGGTTTGGCGGTTGTGGAGAAGGTGATTTGTGGTTGGCGGGGTGGAGAGGTGTGGTGGAGAGGCGATGTTGGCGGTTGTGGGTAAAGTGGTGAGGATGGTTGGCTTTATTGAGATGCGGGTGTGGTTGGGGTGGTTGAAAGGTTATTGGTCCAAAATAACGATAGCAAAAGAAAAATACTACCTCAAAGATCACAGCCCTGTCCACACTAATAAATTCTCTTTAGACAACGGTGGGGGAAATCTATCTGAACACAAACTTATCGGCATAACTGTTCTTTAAGGACCTATATGGAGCTCTGCGAATTTCCACAGCCGTAACAATACGTTCCCCAGTATTTGATTGCTCTCTGATTTTTAACCTCTGCTATCGAAGATGGACGGAGGTTACTGTTTTCACTCCCTGTCTGTTTGTTTGTTTGTTTGCTTGTTTGCAACAGTATTACGGGAAAATCTCCTGGACGGATTTTGACGAAACTTGGTGGGGGGATTAGGTATGGTCCAAGGATCATGCTCTTAGATTTTGGACTTGGTCCAAAGTTCAATATTGCCGCTATAGCGGCCATTTTGAAAAAATATTTGAATTACCCTTTGTTTTTGCATTTCTACATGTTTTAAGTGATTTTAACAACATCAAAAAAAATTTGTTAGAGAAAAAAAAAAAAAATTTGCACCTTTTTTTCAAAAAAATTTCCGATTTTATTTTTTTCGCATTTCTACATGCGTGTCGATCTAGTTTAGTTTTCTATCCAATCGTGGTTCAGCAGAGTGATCTGTTTTGGATCTTCAATGAATAGGGATATCAGGTTCACTTAAGTGACCCAGCAGTATTTGCGGCGGAGGTTTTGCAATTTCAATGTAGTGCTCCCCTCTAGCCAACCTCCGCCATCGAAGATGGATGGAGGTTACTGTTTTCACTTCTGTCTGTTTGCTTGTTTGTTTGTGAACAGTATTAAGGAAAACCTCCTGGACGGATTTCGACGAAACTTGGTGGGGGATTAGGTATGGTCCAAAGATCATGCCATTGTGATTTTGGACTTGGTCCAAAGTTCAATATGGCTGCCGAGGAAGCGGCCATTTTGAAAAAATATTTGAATTGTTTTTGCATTTCTACATGTTTTAAGTGATTTCCAACCCCCCCCAAAAAAAATTGTTACAGAAAAAAAAAAACAAATTTGCAATTTAAAAAAAAAAAAAAATTCGATTTTATTTTTAAAATATTTGAATTTTTTTTTTTACATTTCTACATGTTTTTAAGTGATTTCCAACCCCCCCAAAAAAATTGTTAGAGAAAAAAAACCCAGAAATTTTGCAACTTTTTATTCAAAAAATTCTCACATTTTTTTATTTTTTATTTTTATTTTTTATTTTTTGGCATTTCTACATGCGCGTCGATCTAGTTTAGTTCATTCAATCGTGACCAGTAGAGTCTGATCCGTTTTGACCTACAATGAATAGGGATATCAGGTTCACTTAAGTGACCCAGCAGTATTGGTATGAGGTTTTGCACTCTTTTCCGAGTAATTTCCCTCTAGTTTCCCTATTTTTATATTTTTGCCAGGCCGCCATGCCCTTCGAGAATGTGTTAAAATTCCTCGATCAACGTGTCCGCCTCCTCTTAATAAGGAACTGCTCGGCCGTCCGGGGCTGGCCCGGGTTAACCGCCCGGCACCAAAAATTGGGCCTGGGTCAGGTTAACCTGCAGCTGCCACCCCCCGCGACAATAACATATATATGTATATATATGTATGTATATATATATATATACATAACAGCCTGGTGTTGCGCAGTGGTTAGGGCAGCGGCTTTGGGATCCAAAAGGTCCTGAGTTCAATCCCCGTTGGGCCACTGAATTAATACACCAGGGTGCTGGACGCAGCCTGTCATCCTTCCGAGGTCGGCGAAATGAGTACCAGTATACTGGGCCGGTGTATACCCCGGTTAAAATAGGTGTACCATATCCCTGTGTGTCATAAGAGGCGACCAGGGTTAAGGCCAGCGGCATCCGGTGTAAAACATGTGCCAAATCACTATGCGGATCATATGGATGATTCAAGGTGGCGATTTCCTTAACGGGACCAGCCGAAAGAAGAAGAAGAAGAAGAAGAAGGAGAGTGGTATATATGTATATATATATATATATATATATATATATATATATATATATATATATATATATATATATATATATATAGTTACGGTTGTGGAAATTCGCACAACACCATAAAGGTCCGGGTTAAATTAGATCGATACAAGTTCTGTGTCTACAGATTTCTCCACCATTGTTTAATGGGAATTATTCGTGTCACAGGGCTGTGATCCTTTGAGGTAGGTTTTTTTCTTTTCTATCGTTATTTTGAACCAACCACATATCTCCAACCACCTGTCCACCTTCGTCGCTACACCAGCCATCATCTAATTCCCTTTCTTCTCCACGGACACATATCATACAACCATCTGGAGCTTCTGGATTAAGGCGCAGGTGGTTTCAGCTTCTTCGGGGGTCGTTGGTGGTTTCGCGCGCCATCAAGCTCTTCTGGTCTGGGTGATTGCTGCTGCTTCGTGGTGGTTCTAACCTCCGGGTGCCCTCCCTCTGGGCGCCAAGTCATGAGGGCTGTGTGCGGTGGTCCAGGGCCTTCCAGGCGCGCACGAGAGGAGAGTGCCGGGAGAGAGCTCGTCGAATCGTCGCACCACGCAGGGTGCAGGTAACCAGCTGCCGGTCTCGTGGGGGCCTCCATTCGGTCAGCCAGGCTCCACGTACATAAAGGTCTACTGGACCCGGTCTGCCATCCGCGTCTTTTGGGGATGGCCCTTTTCTTTTGGCTTTGGAATGAATGTTGTGGCGCTGAGTCTGAGAAGTAGAACTGCTTAAGTGCCTGTAAATTATTACTGCTTATATTCGGTCGTAGTGCTTTCCCTTGCTTATATATTGTATATACATACACATACATACATACAAACAATGTTCTGTTTTTGGAAACTTACCTCAGGGGGAGAGTATACATGGAGACGTAGGAGACCCGAGGATGTTATTTCTTTCGTCTACGTGTGGAATGACCTTGGCCCCTTTGGGTAAGGGTTTTTCAGGGGGAATGCATTGATGTTATTCGTTTCTCCCGGTGTGAAATCTTCCTTCCCCCACCCCCTGCTCCTCTTTCAACCATCCCTCCTTCATACCATCAGTTCATTGTTCCCCCTCTGCCATTCTCAATCCACCAATAATCCCCTTTACCAAAACTCCTCTTGACAATGCCTCCTTCACCCCATCAGTCTTACCTTCAACCTTGCAGCCATCCCTTCGTCCTCGATCCATCTGCATCCCTCTCAGTTGCCAATCCATTCACACATTGTTTAATTGGGCACATTTGGTCTGTCTGTGGTTATTAATTGTTCGGGCCGATCGATTTACCCTTTCACTGCATGGGACTGGTGTCCATTCTCTCGCACATGTTTATAGCATGAAGTGTAATGCTTTTCCTGTGCATGCTGCAGGGGTGTGGCACATCTCGCAGGCAGGATACTCGGCGCACTGCACAATGAACGCTTGCACATGAGGAGGGAGCGGGGGCTCTCGTTATGGCCTTGTGTGTTGGTGGAAGGGGAAGCGGCTATGTTGAGGTTGCCTCAGACTGCAGCGTTTCCCACAAGTTGCATCAGGGACCCGCCCACGCTTGGATGTGGGACTAATGAGAAGGAGGCTCACATGAGCCGAGATGAGGAGAAAGTCAGATCCAGAGATGGAGAAGAAATTGAGTGGACGGACAGACACAACAAAAAGCTTGTCCGGTGAGGATTAGAAAGTGCCCAGAGTGTGTAAGGAGAAGGAGGGAGCCTGCATAGTGAGAAGGAGTGGAATTTTAGAAATCCCTGAATGCAGTTTGGTTCTGTGGGGAACTGATGGACGGGGGGTGGGGTTGGGCAGCAGAAATGGAGCTTAGCTGCTTGCTGTCGCATATCTAGCATGCCAGAGATGACTTTACAATCAGCCCTGCTGCCTCTGAGAGACGCAGGAGCACACCAGCCCAGATTCCTGCCCTGCCATCCTGCTTCCCCTTCCCCACTCTGGCCCGTGACCACAAATGCCAATAGGGAAGATGAGGGAAAAAATAGCCTGGCCGTGTGCTTGAAGCTGCTCAAGTGCTTCTTTTCTTGTCTTCCAGATTAACATGCAGGCCCAGTCAGGGTAAATAATTCTGTAGAGAGAAGGTAGAGCTTGAGCAATTTGCTCTGGAGGCTTTTTTTTTTTTGAATGTCAAAAGAGAATTATTGTGTGTGTGTGTGTGTGTGTAGGGGCAGGTAGGTAGGTAGGTGTGTGTGTGTGTGTGTGTGTGTGTGTGTGTGTGTGTGTGTGTGTGTGTGTGTGATTAAATAATTGGTTGGTATTTCCAATCTGTCTCAGTTGTCCTTTCCGTCATTTGTCCAACACAGTGTACATGTATGGTTAGATGGGAAGTTGTACCTCACTTGATTTGCTCTGTTTGCTGGTGCTGCACCTGTTCCACTCGGCAGAAGATCAACAAGTGTGGCACCGAGGGCATGGCCTCTAGTTTGGTTACTGTGCCATTTGAAAGCTATCACTGAAACATCAAACTGTAATCCTGCTGGGCTGTTAGTCTAAGTTAAGTGGCTATGGCTGTGTAAGAACTACAGCTCGTTGGGCCTATGGAGTTATCTGGAGGTTGGCGGCCCCAGGACCAAGATATTCAGGAGTAACTTGAGTGCTTCCCCTCGTGGCAAGCCCCGAGCCATGGGCCGTAATGATATTGTTACGTTTGAGGGGGGGTGTGCATTCAAAGGGTAATTAGGATGTTTAATTAGGTATGCTATGCTGTTCGAGTTTACTAGAGATCTCGATGTAATAAGTAGCACCAGTGGTGATAAGTTGTCTAGTAAATGTCTATTTCTTCAAGGGGGAAATGATAATTAAGTCACGTAATTAGATAGGGACACGGGATAGTGGTAAGTGTGTCTGCGTAAACCTCTCTTTTAGTAGTCCCTGGAGGCTGGTCGTGACATCACAGGACAGGGCTGCGGATGGCTCTGCCCCGTGATCACGATTGGCGGAAGGCGACGGCGCGGCCAATAAAACGGCTCGATTGGAAGTGACAAGGACAGGAGGATAAAAAGGTTCTTTTCGGGATCGAAAAGGAAGAGGAAGAAGATCGGGACAAAAAGATCGTGTTTTTTTGGTGTGGGAGGCTGTTGCGCGGGAAGCGTACTTGTTGTTGTGCTGATTCGATCGTGTTCTTCATCGTGTCTTGGAGCTCTGCTGAGCCTCGTGCCTCACCTTGCTTGGCTCTGGGGTTCTGCTGACTCGGAGTACGGGGTTGAACGGCGGGCGGACCTGCCTCCCTCTCCTGCTCGCACGGCGCCAGAACTGGCTCTCATGGCGGCAGTGAGCGGACTTGGGCCAGGACCAGGAGGTCGACAGCACCACGGCTCTCTCCTGCCCCCTGACGAGAGCAAGGCCAGCTCGTCCGACGCTGATCCAGGGACAGTTGCGTCCACACCACGGTCCAGCCTGACCACCAGAAATAGCTGCTGTGTGTGTGTGTGTGCGTGCGTGCGTGCGCATGCGTGCGTGCGTGCGTGCGTGTGCAGGCGTGTGCAGGCGCGCGTGTGTGTGTGTGTGTGTGTGTGTGTGTGTGTATACAAGGGCGTGCGTGCGTACTTGGTGCCTTAGAGGGTTTGAGATCTGTATATTCATTGGAATTGTCTGTGTTTTCCCCCACGCCCTATCCCACACCATCCTGGCCGAATCGCCCCGGATCCCTCTTTCTTGGTTTGTCTTGTTATTTCTGGTTAATAATAAAAACAAATAAACATCATCAACTCAGTGAAAAGTGACTCGTGCCACCTTCCTCGTCCCGTTTGCGGCAGAGCGATTAGAACCGCCATGTTTGGGTTATAAATAAATAAATCGCCTCCATCGTTTCGGTTCATTCTACGTTGGTGGGACTGTTCTAGTCCCGTGGACGTCACACAATATACATACACAGTATAAAGAAGTTACACATGGTTGGTGTGTTGTCTGAACCTTTGAACCCCACCTGGGTCCATCAATGCTCAATTGTTTCCTTCTTCTTGTCATACATTCTTGCCTCCAGCTTATTACAATGGTTGAAGCCACAGTAAAAGGAGGACTGTGGAACTGTGCAAACATCGCTTTGCCTTCATGCCAAGTAAGTAATGACAGCAAGTGCCTTTGGTTTGTTTTGGTGTATGCTTTGGATATGCTCTTTTTTGCTGTTTGACAATCCATTATGAATGAGCAAAAAGGATGACCTGTGAGCAATGGTAAAACTCACTTTTGTAACACAGATAGGTAGACTCAAGAAGAGTTGGAGTGATAAAAGAAACAAGTTACAGGCCATAGATAGTGACACTCGGAGGAGAAGGATGAGCAGATGGAAGGACTGATGTAGGAAAATGTGCCACGAAAAAGAGAAAAGATGAGTGTAAACGTTCAAAAGTTGTCGCATTGTTTGACAAAAGGTGATTATCCATTCATCCATTGGGACCATACTCAGTACAGAGCGTTGGTGCTGCTTCCAGCAGTCTCCTTGGCTCGGCACAATCCTGGATGGGTCGCTAATTCGACATAGTATACTCAGCTGCTGGTACTCATTTTGCTGACCTCGGAAGGGGATGACAGGCAAAGTCACCCCCACGTGGTATTAATTCAACAGCGAGTGGGATTTGAACTCAGGATCCTAAGATCCTGCCCACCACCCTGACCATCAAGCCAACACCAGGCAGAAAAAGGTGATTATCTGACTCATTAAATGATTGAAGGAAAGAGCAGGACCATACAGAAATTTTTTTTTTTTTTTGTATACCTTGGTCGAGGCTCGTATGAGAGTTTAACACACAACTCACAGCAAGGAGGCATGAGACAAGAGGGGCGGGAGTGGAAGGGACAAAACAGTGGGGAACAGACACATTAGGGGTGAACTGTGGAAGGGAGAGGGATGGGATGGGGAAATATGGCGAAGAGAAGATGGACATTTCAGGGACTTTCAGGAAGGAAAGCAGGAGAAATGAAGGAAGTGGGCTTGGGTGGGATTATCGGGGGTAGAAAAGATCGAGGATCTGGATGGGGGAAGATAAGAGGTGGTGGTGAACAGCTGTTTTGAATGCCTGGAGGGAAGAATGGGAAAGAATAGAGTGAGGAAGTTTATTCCAAAGGCGGGAAAAAAGAGGAATGAAAGAGTGAAGATGAGCAGTGATTCGTGATTTTGGTAGTTTTACCAGAAGGGGGTTGTTGGCGGACCTTGAGCGCCCTGTGGAAATGTGGTGGGGACAAATCGCAGAGAGAGCAGGGGGGGCAAGGCTGGAGAGGACACGGTAGAAGACAGAAAGACTCAGCTTCATTGCGGGAGATGCCGATGATCTTAAATGCCCTGGTTTCGACAGAAGTGAAGCCGAGAAAGGTGTGGGAGGCAGGAGCACCAGCCCAGAGGGGAGAGTAGCACTCATATCAGGCTACGGACAAAAGCTTTGTAAGTGGTCAGGAGCTCAAGAGGGCCGAGGAAGGACTTAGCACGACGGAGGACTCCCAGTCGGCTACTGGCTTTTGAGGCGAGGTTGGAAATGTGTGACTTTCCCAGGAAAGGTCATGGCAGATCGTGAGACTCCAGAAGCTTGAAAGAAAAGACTTCTTCCAGAGAGGATTGCTGAGAAAGTGGATGGGGGGTTTTGTAAACGGTCCTTTCGGGAAGAGACATTACAGTGAGAGTGTGAGATTTGTCTGGATTGAAAGACATGTTCCACGTGTTGGACCAGTTTGTGATTTTATCCAGATCTGCAGTGGTGAGTGAAGAAGCTGCTGCTTGCCGGTCTGAGGGATGACAGATGGTATGGGCAGTGAGGTGGAGTCGTCGGCAAAGAGAAATAGAGGATTTTCCAGAGAGTCCTCGAGAGATCATTGATGAAAACCAGAAAAAGAACAGGGCCCAGAACGCTACCTTGAGGAACTCCAGCCTGCACAGGAAGAGGGGATGAAAGAACTCCATTTAGGGCCACACGTTGACTGGGCGGAGCAGGAGAGGAAGTCTCAAGTAGCCATGAGTGGAGATGGCCTTGAATACCATGGGAAGAGAGTTTGGTGAGTAGGGCAGGGTGCCAGACTGTGTCAAAAGCACGTGGATATGTCCAGGGATACGGCTCGGATTTCCTGTCTGGCATTGGAGGACCTCC
>NW_028222893.1:22500-24884 GCF_056783735.1 Eptatretus burgeri | reverse complement strand
CACACGCATCGCACGTCGCTGTGCACGTGCGCATGTCGCGTTGTTGTGCACGTGTGGTGGCATTGCAAGACATTATCGCACGAGTGCACGCTGCACGGCACAACGTGCTGCAGGCGCGCACGTGTGTGCATCACGCACACACACACACACACGCACACACACGTGCGCGCGCACACACACACACACACACATGCACGCACACAGACATTACTACGCGACACACACACACACACACGCACACATTACACACACATTATACACGCTACACACACGCGATATTGGCGACGCACACACGCACATTACATTACGTGCGCACACACACACACAACACACACACACACGCACGCACACACACACACACACACGCACAGCACACACGACACACACACACACACGCATCACGTACGCACACACACATTACGCTACGCACACACACACACACACACAGACATGCGCGCACACACACACACACACGCAAGCACATCACACACACACACACGCGCGCACACACATACATTATTACGCACACACGCACGACACACACACATTACCGCACGCACACACACACACACACGACACGCGCACACACACGCACGACACATTACGCACACACGACACGCACGCACACATCACGCACACGCACGGACACGCACACATGCGGCGCACACATTGCATTGCCATGCGCACGCACACACACTGCGCTAATACACACACACCGACACACACACACACGGTGACGCATTGACACACACACACACACGCATCGCGCGCACATCATCATCACGCGCACACATTGCTGGCCATCGCACATCATCATCATCACAGCATTATTATTACGCATGCATGTACACACACATTACGCACGCATTACCACACACAGCACGCACACAGTACACACGCACATTACTGTATGTACACACCATTAATATTATTACGCACACATGATGCACACAGGCACTACGCACACACACACATTACACACGATATTACACACACATGCTATGCACATTACTGATACATTAATACACACATAATAATGCCACAAATTACCATTAGTATTAATGTTGTCATATTATCACACACTGTTTAATACGCATTACGCATGCACACACATTATTACCACACACACACACATATACGCATGCATGCATGCATATATTATTATTACACACACGCGACACACACACACACACACATATTATATTACTATACACACACACACACACACACACACACATTACAGCATACACATTATTACCACACGTATTACACACATACGTATTACACACATATTACATACGCATATTACACATACACATACATATTATTCACATATTATTATTATTGCATGCACACATTATTATACATGTACGTACACACACACACGCATATTACGTACTGCATACACACACGCATATTACATCACGTACACACACACATTATTATTACATTGCATGCACACATGCATACATACATACATATTATTATTACGCATGCATGCACATACGTATTATTACATGTATTATTATTTACTACATACACATGCATGTATTATTATTACTATACATTACATATTACATGCATACATATTACATGACGTGCGTACATTACATGCATATTACATACGCATACACACACGTATTATTATTACATACGACATTATTAATACGCATATTATTATTATATTATTACGCATACGTATTATTATTATTATTATTATTATATTACATACGTACACACATACGCACATACATTATGCATACATACGTACATATTATTAATTACATTACGTACACGCATATTACGCATACACGTATTACACACATACGACATACATACGCATACACGCATATACGCATACACATGCACACGTTATTACACACACACACACACACACACACACACATATGACACGCACACACGCACGCATTATCATCGACACGGTCAATACACACACACACATACACACACACGCACACACACACACACACATGTACGCACAGCACACGATTATATCGTTAATACCACACGCGCACACATACGCACGCATACGACACATGCATTGCATGTGCACGCACGCACACACACACACACACGTGGCGTCCACACACACACACACGTATTACACATCAGACGCGTACGCACACACACACACGCACACACACACATACACAGCGTATTAACATTGACACACACATGCATTACACACGCACACACATTATTACGCACACACATACGCGCACACAGACACACGCACACACACACACACACACGTACCGCACGTGCACACACACACACACACGCACACACACACATTACCACACAGCGTACACGCACACACACACATTACACGCACACACACACACACACATTACACACATTAT
>NW_028222893.1:2500-17500 GCF_056783735.1 Eptatretus burgeri | reverse complement strand
TTTGTTTAAATTTTAAAACTCTATGAATTTTAGCTACTCTCAATCCTTCTCAAAAAACTGTTTTAAGCTTCTCTGATGCAAAACATATCCCTCTTTATCATAGAATGTTGTTAATAACTTTTCTGTTGATTTACCTTTAATATTAAAACTTTTATGATAATCACTTAACCATTCTTTCTTTGGAGTTTCTTTCTCACATGCAAAAGGAAGATCTTTATGCTTATTATGAAGATCACTCGGGTACCTCAAATCAACTTCAAAATAATAACCTTCTTCTTCGTCATTCAATTCCTCTTGAGAAGAAATAACAATATTCATCAAAGCCTTTTCATAATCCTTTCTTTCCACCCACTCTAATTTACCATAAGGCAGAGATTGAGACATTGCCCATCCATACAAATTATTAGCATCAAAATACATCAAATAATTACTATCTTTTTCACTATTATAATTTGGAAGATATTTATTATTTGCTTTAGCATATCTTTTGAACATACTTGTGATATTCCACCTCTCTTGGACTTCTCAATCATCAAAAGCATATCAACATCACTGATTAAATCTATATCTTGTTTTGTCATTTTCAACATTGCACTCCAAGCTAAACCAGGAGCTGTGAAATAGTGGGCAGGGTCTAATCCATAACAATTTTTATTATGACAGAGTGTTCTAAAAGCCTCAAACACATCAGCTAACAATAAAACATCTGTTTTTAGATATAAATCATGATATTCTCCAAGGTTCTTTATCTTAAATATTTTCCATATTTCTTGTGCGTGTTTATATTCCTTATCACTTATCTCTTCTTCATAAAGGTTATTATAGAAACTTTCTTTTGAAGGAAGTTGTGTTTCTTTAAATCTCATAAATGAATCCATATAATCATAACGATAAATTCCTTACTTGTAAGAATTTTCTCTTTACTTTGAATTTCATTCCTTGTTTGAATTTCCTCTCTCGTAAGAATTCCTTCTTTAATCAGAATTTCATCTTTAATCTGAATTTCCTCTTTAGTTCGAATTTTCTTTATAATTAGAATTTCATCTTCAGTTAGAATTTCCTCTTTACTTTGAATTCTCTCTTTAATCTGAATTTCCTCTTTAGTGAGAATTTCCTCTTTGGAAAGAATGAATTAAGATTTGGAAAAGAGTCCGTGGAGCTTAGATTTGATGCGAGGTAGGCTAGTGGTGTTCCCATAAACTTGTAAGAATCTAAAAACCTAATACGAGTTATAGGTTTTGTGAATATCATTTTTGAAAATGAAATATACTTTTGACTTGTGTTTGTTATAGCAGAAATATTCCCTGGTGTTTTTGAAAGTTCATTTATAAATAGATGTGTATCATAGTTGGCGCTGTTGTGAAGAAAGACTGGAATAAAAGAAGGTAATTTATAATTAAGATTACAACAGGAATGAGCGGGACCTCTATATTTACCAGTAAGATGACAATGGTCTCTAACTTTAAACTCCTTAATTTCCCCTCACAAATATGACAGATATTGTTCATTCTAAATTCTAATTTTTCTTCTTTGGTTAATTTCATCGGTTCATTTGTTTCTTTCATTAATTTAGTGAGTCTTATACAATCCTTTTCTAATCGTTTTACAAACTCTTGTGAAGCATTTTTTCCACGATAATGTTCAAGTTTGTTATACTTTTCTCCAACAGATGATTTGATATAATAACGAAAACCACAAGGAATATGTTTTTGATATTTATTTGTATATGGTTCTTTTGGATTAGGAGAAGCAGTATTTATCTTTTTAAGGATACATTCAAAATCAGCGTATATCACAAATGGGTGCATGATAGATTTATTATAATCTTCAAAATAAATCTTTTCACCAGGTTTAGGCATTGTAATTACAGCTGATTTATGATTACTACAATATTTTGAATGTTGTTCTAATCGTTCTTTTGTATGAAATGAATTAAGACATCGCTGACAAGGATATATTTTGTTTGCTGTTCTGAATACCTGAGAAGAGATTAATCTTGATAAATTATTGATGTATGTGTAATGTGAATTCTTTCCAACACTAAAATATAAAAGGTCAATGTGTGTTTCTTCATTTTTATAGTTGTTTGAAATTTTTAATATTTGAACTTTGTTTGTATCCGTTAATCCATATACATTAATAGAAAGATTATTCTTTTTCTCAAATTTAGGAATATCTGTTAGTGGCATTGGGAATTTAAAATCTTTAATGTCCAAGGTATTCTCATATTTCATATATTGTTTTACTCTTTCTGAATTACATTTTGGTGGATGTAAGTGAGCAAGAACAGACCAGAGAAAACATTTATTATCATTGTTCTTAATATTAACAACTGCCTTCTTTAGTTTTATTTCTTTTGGTAATTCAATATAAGAAGAAGCTTTAAGAGGGTTTGATTTTAGAATGTGTATATCTAAAAAGATGATTTTTTTAATATTGAATCCACTTCCTACCACTGTATTATCAACATCCTCCTCTTGTCTTGATAGTTCTTCATAAACCCCACTATTCAAAAAATCTTGAAATGATGTTATAAAATGAAGATCTGTTCTCATATAAGGAGTTTGTTCTTCATCTTGTCTTTTCATATTCATTTTCACTCCCATATAAAACTTTAAAGTTTTTATTTCTTTTAATGTCTTTTTAATAAATTTTTCAACATCGGGTTTCACTATTTCAATTGATTCAGCTATTGATGATGGACCGGGTTCTCCAAATTGAAAAATCCTTATTTTTATATGCCCTTTAAATGCCTCATCAGTGTTTTTAATATAATAGTCTCCCTTTACTTTAAACTCATTTTTCTTGTGTTTTTGTGATTGAAGATGTTGATTATAACTACTCTTCAAAACATCCTTTGAACAGATATCACAATGTTTTCTTTTCCAACTCAAGAGGAGATATTTGATGAAATAGATTAAATGTGTGTTTGTTGGTTCGGAGGTGTTTTCTATAATGTTTATATTCGTGATTACAAACATCGCAGTACGTTGTATTCACCATATTTATAGAATAAAACTTTGCTTAAACTAAAATTTTCTTGATGAAAATTTCGTTTAATTTATAGGTGAATCTGTGCTTAAAAACATTTTATCCTCCAACTTTTTCACTTAATAAATACAATGTTTCAAGACACAAAAGACAAGTTTCAATCAATCTCTTCATCTGTTAAAGATACTGAGAAATATGTCAAGGATGTAAAATTGAACAAAGATAAATATAACAACTATTGGATAAAAACTATTATGGTAAATAATATGAGTTCTTCAATTTCCTTCAGTGGAAGGGCTTTTAGTATACCTGGTAGAACATCAATTAAAGTATCTCCTCTCCTTCTAGTAATATATTCAAAACTAGAAAAAGCAATGAAACAAGAAAAAGTATCAAAGAACAAAAACCTTATGGATGAAGCTTTAGAAAGAAAAGATAAGACCATCTGTAATATGCAAGGAGAAATTTGTATTTTTTTCAACAACCCTAAAGATGTAAATCTTGATGAAATAAAGGATGTTAATATATCAGGTGAAATGACATTTCTGCTCAATAGTAGTTAACGATAATTTTAAAATTACCTTTAATATAAAAAATGTTGTCGTTGAATCTGATAATGAAAAAAAGTATATCGATATCGATGGTAATATACAACTGAAAGTATAGATGAATTTCAGTTTAAGTAAAGTTTTACTTTATAAATATGCTACACTTTCCTGATTCTCCATATGACAAATTTGAGAATTGTCCTTATGTGTGAAAGACAGGGATTAAACACAGAGTCAAAAGCCTATAAACAATGTATATTCTGTGATTATCTTCTAATTAATGATAATAAAAATATAAAAAGGAAAATAATTCTTTTAGATTTACACCAAAAAATGAATTACTTTACAAGATTGATTAGAGAAATGAATGTAAAGTATGAGGATGATAACACACCTTTCCTTACAAGGGAAGAAACTGAACGTATAAGAGAAATGTTCAAAGGATTGTTGTTGTATATTATTCATGGATGTAATTTTCAGGGAAATATCAACACAAGATATTGTATAAATAAAATAATGGATTATCTTGAAATTAAACCTGAACTTAGGATAAAATATAGAGCTTCTAAACAAGCCAATAATAAATTAAATAACCTGTTTTTCAAATATATAAATGAATGATTTTTTACCTATTTGGGAAAATAAGATAAAATTTAACAACCATAAAAATCTCCCAAATTCATTAAGATGTCTCATAGTTGGTTCAAGTGGATGTGGAAAAACCTGCTTACTTTTAAAAATGCTCCTCACTCCCAACTTTTTAGATTATGATAATTTAATAATTTTCACAAAGTCGAGTTTTCAACCAGAGTATCAACTACTCTCACAAGGTTTTAATGCTGGTCTTCAAAAAGAAGATATAATAGGTTTATTTAAACGTCAAAAAACCTAAATGATTATAACATTGAAGATATAATTCAACTATTTTGTGATACACAGAGATGTAAAAAGAAATCAAATCTTATAACTTGTATTCTTAGTGATAATACGGATGATATACCCTCTTCTCAAGATTTGGATAAATCAAAAAGAACCTCGTTATCTTTGATGATTGTGTTAATGAGAGAAACCAAACGGTAATGGACAGCTACTACACAAGAGGGAGACATTCTTCTTGTAATTGTATTTATCTTAGTCAATTGGACTTTGAACTTCCTCGCAGTTCCATCAGAAACAATGCTAATACTTTTATTTTATTCAAGTTAAATTCAATAGATATCAATAATTTTTGGAGAGATAATTGTTCTACATTATGTAGTAAAAAGAAATTTGAGGATTATATGAAGCACACGACTGAAAAATATAAATATATTGTTGTGAAACAAGATGAGATATTAAGGGATATATTTTTTGTTTTATAAACAATTACATATATAAATGACAACTATTATTATAAATCTTGTGGGTAAATCTGCTTCTGGAAAAAACTTTCATAAATCAAGGTTCTTGTGTAGTACAAATGAGAATATTGTAAATTTACTTAAAAAACACCCCGTGATACGCATTGTATCAACAACAACTAGAGCAATAAGACCTGGAGAAGTAAAAGGTGAAGATTATCACTATATTTCAGTGGAGGAACATATGCGATTGAGGAATGAAGGACAAATATTTGAGGAGGTTTCTCTTGGTACAACAAAATATTCACATTGTAAGAGTGAGTTAAAGAAACTAAAATCTGGTGGTGTTGGGATATTAGAAACTAATCCAGAAGGAACGAGACAAATTATTAAATATCTGAGCGGAGTGAAGATTTTATCATTCGGTTTTGATGTTGATGAAGAAACTCAACACAAACGTATGAAAAGCAGAGATGCAAGGATTAGTGAAGAAGAAATTACAACTCGCATTAATGTTAATAAAGAATTTGATGAAATATTTAAAGAAAAGGATTTATTTGAACACATCTACTTGAATGATGAAGAAAAGGAAAATTTCCCTGTTGATCTTTACAATTCATTAAATGATATTTTACAATAAATAAATGGATACAAAAGAAAGAGCAAGAAGATTTAAGGAACATCAAGAGTTGGTTCAAAAGTTGTAAAACAACAGGAAGACATAAAGAAGAAACGCAGACAGAAACTAACGGGCGAAGAAGCATTTGAAAAAAACAAGAGAAATTTTTAAACCACTTTTAAAAACTTCCCAAGAAAAATGAAAGATGTTTCCACAGTTCCCAGTAGAATATACTCCTAGAAAGCTTCAAATGTTAAAAGATTTCAGTCAAATGACGGAGGAAGAATTAGAGCATTTAGGAGAATTAGAATATGATGATGAAGGTTTATTTCAACAACTGGAAGAGATTAATCAACCCCCTGATTATATTGTGAATGCTGTTCAAAACAATGAATATTCAGCGGATTCAAAAACCAAAGCAGGACTCATTCCAACAGAACAACCAGCAATATTTCATCTTGTTCAAGAAAAGGTATTGATATTTAATGATGAATTAAGGTTCTTAAGTTCTGCTCAACCCCCTGTTAAACTAACTCCGAGATTAATGTTTCTTCTCACAAAAGATGGAAGACAAGGTTCAACTGTGAGGGATGAATCAAAGTATATTGATAAACCATTGGATATGGAAAATAATGATGATAGAGTATATATTGATTTGCTGAACACTCTAAATTATAAGGTTATTCTTTCTGGTAAAAGTAGGAAGAATGAGAAGGAGAAACACATTATTCAGGCTTTAAGTATCCTTGGTTCAGGTATTAGTTTTCTTCCAAATGACCCATCGCAATTAGTTAATAGACTGTTATTGTTGTTCGGCAGTAAGAAGGTTGGAAATAACAATTGTTTTAATGAAGCATCAGCCATTTTAGACCAGTTGATGAACATGAAAATAATTAATAAATCTCAATATAAAGACATTTTATCTCATATTAAATAAGATGAGAAGCACAATCCTGAGTTTTAATTTCACAACAAGCGACCACACATCTTCATTCCCATACCCACTACAACTTGACACAACAAAAGAATATGAGGCATCTTTATTGTCCATGGAGACTTATAATACCTTATTTAATATAACCGAGAAAAATGACAAGTTTAGTTATAATCCGGAGAGTGCATACAAACGATAACAGTCTCACTCGAGCATACGAGATTTCTCAAATATCTTCCGAAATTGCTCGTCTTATGAAAGAACAGGGTGATGAACCAAAAAATATTGTTATAAACATTCAAAAACATACTTCAAAATCAACGATTAAAGTTAAAAATAACTACAAGGTTGATTTCACAATTGATAATTCATTTAGAGAGTTATTAGGTTTCTCCTCAAAAAAGATTGAAACTAATGGGACGTTTTACAGTGATAATGTCATTCAAATATCCTCAGGAATAAATTCGGTGTTAATTCACTGTGATTTGATTGATGGTGCTTATAATGATGGATTAAAAAAAAATACAATATTTTCATTCAGCGCATACTCAACCCCAATTGGTTATAAATTCAATATGGAGCCTAAAAATTTGGTTTATCTACCTGTGTCAGGAAAAACCATACACAGTGTAAATTTTAGGATAACCGACCAAGATAATCGTGTGATCTCTTTTAATGGAGAAGTTATATCCATCAGAATTCACCTACGTGAAGTTTTTCAATAAATAAATACGATGGTTATTGTGAGGAAGCACGAGTTGGGAAAATATAAAATAATTACAGGGGATGGGATGTTCCTTTCCCCGTACTACAAGGGTGAAGGTATGTATCTTGGTAGAGGATACTATAAACCTAAGAGACAAAGGGGTGTTGGACATCAATTTAGAGGAGATGGGATAATTGACACTCTCATGGGTATTGGTTCAACTATTCTTAAACATAAAGACCTAATTGGTTCAACTGCTTCTGCTGTGGGAAATGTAGCAGGTGCTGTAAAGAGTATAAAAGATGCTCAGAAAGAATCTCATAAATTACAAGCAATAAAAGAAATTAAGAAAGGTAAAACTCAGTTGTCCCCCAAGAACGACAGAAAATAATTCAAATACTTGGATCAGGGTTTCAAAAAGTTTTAACATCTTTTTTCCTAAATAAATACAAGTATGGAAGCAATTGATAGTATCTATGATTTGGATGATACTATTATTATCTCAAACTCCACTAAAAAGAAGATTACTTCAAGGTAAATGCAATAACTGGAACAGACTGGAATACAAATGGTACAAAAAGTTTTGAAATAAATAATCAACAAACCTATTTGAATCTCTCCGAAAAGTTTCTTGTTGTGTAAATTTAAATTCACTAAGGCTGGGAATAACACAAACGCTACACTTGTAAATGATTTCTTCTGGAAAATGTTTGATAGTGTGCGATTGTATATTGGAACACAAGAAGTTGAAGCGGTTGATTATGTCTCTGCTGTATCTGAAATGATGAAATTTACACTCTATACATTCAGTGATAGAATGGGAAAGGGGTCTGTCGAAGGTTTTATTCCTGATATGTCAACGGGAACAAACACAGACCCTGGGTATACTCAAAGGAAAGGAATGTATAATGATGATACAAAAGCAGAAAATAGTTTTACTGTGGCAGTTCCTCTTAAAGGTATATTTGGATTTTGTGATTATGATAAAGTTCTGTATGGTCTTAAAATTAGATTTCAACTACAAAGGAATGATAATGAAAATAGATTGCTTTTTGGTGTTGGTAATGCTTTTGGTGATCAGAATAAATTTGTAATTGAGGAGATGAGTTGGTATATCAGTGAATATACTCCTAATCTTAAAACAGAAGAGATGTTGAATCGAAGACTTAACTCAAAAAAACCACTCAGTGTATCATACCTCAAAAGAAGATGTCAACACGTTAAACTCAATCAAACTACTTACACGTGGAATTTGGGTGTTCTGGAAGGAAAGCCACGATATCTGTGGATGATTTTTAAAAAGCCAGATGGTGATACTGCGACTGATAAGAATAATGCATTGAGTGATAATGCTAAGGTGAAACAACTTCGCGTTTCTCTAGATGGAACATTTTATCCACGAGATAGATTGGAAATTAATTGGGAAAAAATGATTTTGCTGAAGCATACAAGTCTTACCAAAAGGTGTGTGAAAGTAATGGAAATAAAGAACCTATTTTGGATATGACAGCATTTAAAAGTTTGTATACAATCTATACGTTTGACCTGAGCGCTCAAAAAGAAACTATAAAGTCTAATCGAGTGGATACTTCCCTATACATTGAAAGAGGAGAGAGTGAAGAAGTTGATACATATTGTTTGCTTTTGGAAGAAACAGAATTGCAGATTAATACAGATAATGGTGTGATGATTAGTCTCACATAATTTTTTTGTTAAATAAATGAGTGGCAAAGTACCAACTGGGGTATATGTTAATCAAATCAATCTTCATAAACTATCATCTTGTGTTCAAAATCAAAAGCCTTGTACGATTAACGTTAATACAATTCAGAGAAAAGGAGCAGTAAGAATTGATGTTTTGCTCACAAGAGAACAGGTTAAAATCTTGAATGACACTGGCTCACTTAAAATTAAAATGACAAAACCAATGTTGAAAAAATATTCAATAAGAGAGACGAGTGGAGGATTTCTCCCATTTCTAATTCCTTTATTTGCTGGTTTAAGTGCGGTTGGAGCATTGACGGGTGGTATTTCAACAGCGGTCAAAACTGCCAACGAAAGGAAGGCTCAACTCCAGGCTCAAAAAGAATTGGAAAGACATAACAAAGAGTTGGAGAAACAAATTAGTGGAAGTGGTGTAATTGTAGATTTTGCTGAAAAACTTGAAGGTCTGCCTGATAAAGCGAGATTGTTAGTTGGAGATATGCTTTCTTCTATAGCACAAGCAGGTGTAAAATTAACGAAAAGAGGTAATGGATTATATCTTTCTAATAAATAAATGAGCATTGATGAGTGGTTGAAAGAATTTGGAAAGAATACAACATCAAATTTACAACTTGTCAAATATTGTAAGAAATTAAAAATTCATAATGTGGTTATTTGTATGAGAGATGAATTAACAAATGTGTCGAAACATACAAAGAATATTATTATGAACTTAGAAGATAATGATGGGAACGGTTCTCATTGGGTTTGTATTTTTAATAGTCAAGACAAATATTATTTTGATAGTTTTGGTCTTCCACCACCTGTTGAAGTCATAAAATTCTTACAGAATGGTGTTTATCAAACATTTCAAGTCCAAGAATTAAATTCCAAGTGTTGTGGTCAATTATGTCTATATGTGTTATTTCAACTCAACAAAAATAAAAAATTTTATGATATTATTTTTAATCTAATATAAATGACTTATGTTGGTAAAGATGGTTCTATCTTTGGTGTATCTCAAGAACTGGATATTGATTTATCAAATTATTACACAAAGGCACAGGCTGAACGACATAAATATAATATAAACAAAAATATTAACATGAAAAATGCTTATAAATTAAAAATTATCCAAGCCCGACTGACGCGAATGACTTGGTGAGATTAAGCGATTTATCACAATATATATACTTAAATAAAACGGCTGTGTATTCTAAAGATACAGAAGTGTTGATATTATCTCCAGGTCATACAGAATTCACAGTTCGAATTAAAATAAATTTTTATAAAGAAGGGCGTATCGTTTGTATGAGAATAGAACAATGGGGGTATGATATGAATGATTTAGGGTATAATTGGTCATTTAAAATTAACCTCGAAGACCTGGAACAATTAAATCAGTCTCGTAAGGAAGAATATTATCCACTTGGTATCGAGAATGAGTTTTGTGGAGCCACGATTAGTAAACAACAAATAAAAGAATTTAATAAGGGTAAATATAATAATGGTTTTGCCCTTGTTTATCTCATGAAAACAGAAAAACAGGATTATATATAATAAGTAAGGAAATACAAAATGATTTAACTATGGGAAGATGGGGAGGTGTTTCGTGCCATAATATTATTCTAACATATATTTCTAATACATAAATGACAGCAAGAAGACTTCAAGAAAATTATCATTTCTGTGTCCAAGCATACCTTCAAGAAAAGGGTATTCGGTATTTTAATAAATATGTTCTACAACATAAGAATGAGGTATTTTCAATAAAAGATTGGCATTATGCTGATGTTGATAAACCGACAACTTTAGATTTAATTAGAATGTTAAATAATGAAAAAATTATAAGGTTAAGAAAAGGTAAGGCTCTTTTAGAAATTCAAAAGAAATTTTATTGGTTTCCTGTTGTAAAAAAAATTATTTTGGATACAGGAATAACAAGAAATCCTGATGAATATATGTATAATATTCTATGGGGTGTAAACGATTCAAGTATAGTAAGGGATGAGGAAGGAGTTGAAGAAGAGAGGGAAGAGGAGGAAAAGGAGAAGGAGGAGAGGGAGAGGGAGGAAAGAGAGAGAATAAATAAATATTATAGTATGGAAACCAGTGAGATTCAAAAAAGAATAGAGGTATTACAGAAAATAACTCAACCCACCAGGAAGGAATACAAAGAATTAACAAGTCTATTTGCAATACTTTCAACAAAACTATTAGCATCGTCAAGCTATTCATTTTAATTCAAGTTTTTTCTTAAATAAATGGAGGAGAGAGTGAAGGCATTTCTAAGGATTCTTTATGTTTTAAAAATTAAGATTCAAATGTGCATGTTGGAAACTAAAAAGGTTTTTGCACTCTGCAGAAATTTTTCTCATAAATAAATGAGTTATTGTCTCAAATGTAAAAAGAAAACTAATACTAAAAATATTTCATATATTAAAAGTAAAAATAACAGGGTTATACAAAAAGGTATATGTTCGGTGTGTGGTTCAAAAAAATCAATTTATCTCCAAACACAAACTCGGAGGAGATATACAAAAGTTTTTATCAGGAAGTAAATTTACAACTACTGGAATACCAGGGGAATTACATCTTCCAGGGTATTCTTTCTGTGGTCCAGGCACAAACTTGGATAAAAGATTAGATGAGGCAGACAATCCTAAATCCTGGAGTAAACCAATCAATAGAGTTGATGAAGTGTGCATGAGACACGATATTGATTATGGGAATACCACAACGTTGGAAGAAAAGCATGAAGCCGATAGAGAAATGTTATATAATTTGTCTCTGATACAAAATCCAACCTTGAGAGAAAAAGTTGATAGGTTCATCGTGAAGAAGATGATTAGTGCTAAATTGAAACTTGGACTTGGAAATTTAAAAAACTTATAGGCTCTAATGATGCCATTAAGACTGAAGCGCAATTAGCTGATGAATTACATAAACCAATATTCACAAAGTTTCAGAGAAGGAAAGTTTATTCCAAGGAAGTTGATTATATCTGGTCTGCTGATTTGATTGAACTCAATAATGATAAGGGGTACAAGTATGCTTTAACCGTTATTGATTTGAGGAGTAGATATGCGTGGATTGTCCCTTTAAAAAACAAAACAGGTAATACTCTTATGTTAGCTTTTCAACAGATATTTAATAAAAGTAAGAGAAAACCTAAGAAATTGTGGACTGATGAGGGTAGAGAGTTTTATAACAAGACATTTATGAATTTTCTAAAAAATAACAGTATTACATTATACAGTACCTTTAATGAAGGGAAGGCAGTTGTTGTTGAACGTTTTAATCGTACCTTAAAAGAGAGACTATATAAAAAATTCACACAACTCGGTTCACAACAATGGTCATCTTTTATTCAGGATATTGTGGATAAGTATAATGACACGATTCACACGTCAACGAATATGAAGCCATCAGAAACATTTACAAAATTAAAATATGAAAAAGAGATTAATGTCAGAAAACCTAAGTTCAAAGTTGGTGATATCGTAAGAATATATAGGTGGAAATCTCATTTTGAAAAGGGTTTTACTGAACGATGGACGAAAGAACTTTTTAAAATTGTTGATGTAATAGATACAGTTCCTTGGACTTATAAAATATATGATTTGGAAGGGGAAGAGATTTTAGGTTCATTTTATTCACAGGAATTACAAAAGACAAAACTAAGCAGATAATACACCTTTGTGGACACTCGAGGGCCAAGTATATAATGTGTGTCAAGGGGGACGTTCTTAGATCTGTGAACCCCAAACACAGAATCCTCAACTGAATAGTCAAGGCTTAACTTTTGTTTGTGTGTGTGTGTGTGTGTGCAATGGGAGCAATAGGTTGGCGCTTCACTCCCTCCTACTATACACCGTTGTGGACACTCGAGGGCCAAGTCCGAGGTGTATAACAGTATATAATGTGTGTCAAGGGGGACGTTCTTAGATCTGTGAACCCCAAACACAGAATCCTCAACTGAAGTCAAGGCTTAACTTTGTTTGTTGGTGTGTATGTGTGTGTGTCCCAACCCTCACATTCAAAATCTCAACCCCAACCCTCACATTCAAAATCTCAACCCCAACTCAATCCTCACCCAACAGTCTTTTTCAAAATGAGATTTCCACCTATATATATATATATATATTTTACGTTTTTTTTTTTTTTTCTTCCAATTCTGTCTTTTAAGGCTTTCAGGTTTGATGACATAGAAAGAGGGAGTAAGAACTTTCTTGATAGGTTTAGATCCTAAAGAGTGATAGCAACTCCAAAAGTCTCCAAAATATAAATAAATAAAATAATAATAATAATAAATAAATAAATAAATAAATAAAAGCCCCCAAAAAAGTTTCAAGTGTCCAACATAAACCCAACTTTCCAAGTCTTCAAGGTATAACCACATTCCCGTTGAGTTTCCAAGATATGTATCACATTGTGAGTTATCAATCCAGAACCCACATTTCAAGTATTCAAAGTAAAACCAACTTACAAAGTCTCTTAAGGATAACTCATTTACTGATTTTTTCAAAATTTGTGAGTCTCCAAGGTAGGCCCCATATTTAGAACCATCTTGGCAGAACCCTTTTCCTGAGTCTCCAAGGTAGTTATTTAAACCATCAAGGCAGAACTCATTTACTGATTTTTTCAAAATTTGTGAGTCTCCAAGGTAGGCCCCATATTTAGAACCATCTTGGCAGAACCCTTTTCCTGAGTCTCCAAGGTAGTTATTTAAACCATCAAGGCAGAACTCATTTACTGATTTTTTCAAAATTTGTGAGTCTCCAAGGTAGACCCCATATTTAGAACCATCTTGGCAGAACCCTTTTCCTGAGTCTCCAAGGTAGTTATTTAAACCATCAAGGCAGAACTCATTTACTGATTTTTTCAAAATTTGTGAGTCTCCAAGGTAGACCCCATATTTAGAACCATCTTGGCAGAACCCTTTTCCTGAGTCTCCAAGGTAGTTATTTAAACCATCAAGGCAGAACTCATTTACTGATTTTTCAAAATTTGTGAGTCTCCAAGGTAAAACTTGTATTCTGGCTCATCAAGGTATAACTTGTTCAGTGGGTATTGTCTTGATAACTCACAATGAGTACTATTGCTGTAAAACTCTTTTTCAGGATTTTGCTGGTCTCCAAGGTATAACTCTTTGGTTGGGTCATCAAGGACGAACTCGTTCTGTGGGTCTTGGTCGCTCATAAGGTCTTCAACCAAGCCAACAATTTCCCCCAAGTTGTAGCAAAAGCAGTATTTTCATTTCGTATTTCAGACACAATTTCCTGTGAGAGAAAATAATAATGTATTAATTAAGTTATTTAATTATTAAATGAGTATGCTTCAATCAAAGTTTGAAAATAGGAAAATAAAAAATCTTACCTCAATAGATAAGAGGTTTGAATCCAGTTCATCAACTTGAAGGTTTAGTTCCATAGAAGACAGAGAGTTCCAAGGAACACCAAAGTCATCCCACTCAAGGTCTTCAACCAAGCCAACAATTTCCCCCAAGTTGTAGCAAAAGCAGTATTTTCAGATACAATTTCCTGTGAGAGAAAATAATAATGTATTAATTAAGTTATTTAATTATTAAATGAGTATGCTTCAATCAAAGTTTGAAAATAGGAAAATAAAAAATCTTACCTCAATAGATAAGAGGTTTGAATCCAGTTCATCAACTTGAAGGTTTAGTTCCATAGAAGACAGAGAGTTTGAGACAAGCACACAGAACACCATTGCCAGCAAGAACAAATGTTTAAAATGGAGCCTGGGTTTGAAGCTTTTATAGAGAAAGACTGGTGGGTGTGGTTTCCTTTGGAAATTCCCTGGGCAAGCCTAGGCAAGCCTTCATTGGGAAATTTTTCAAAACCATAACATCCTGTAATTTTCTAGTGATTTCTTTGTGAGTCAGAGATGAACTGGAAATGATGTAAGAGTGGGCGGGGCTTAGCAAAAGTAGGCGGAGCTTAGGAAAAGTGGACGTGGCTTAGAAAAAATACCTTATGAAAAGTGGGCGGAGCTTAGCAAAAGTGGGCGGGGCTTAGAAAAATATCTTATGAAAAGTGGGCGGAGCTTAGCAAAAGTGGGCGGAGCTTAGGAAAAGTGGGCGTGGCTTAGAAAAATTACCTTATGAAAAGTGGGCGGGGCTTAACAAAAGTGGG
>NW_028222892.1:0-25000 GCF_056783735.1 Eptatretus burgeri | reverse complement strand
GAGTCAGTTCCACCTCCATTTCACAGACAAAGGAAATGAGTGAATTATTTTTTACCAACCTTAAACATCATAGATTCAAGAATGGTTGCTTCCATATGTGGAATCCAGAGCACGAGCAATCGGAAAGTACCCTTGAAGGCAATGGATCATGAAAATATAACCAAGCCCATGAAAGGAAGAGATTGACGAGCCCCCGACCCACCCGACAAAGTGATGGACACATCGAGAGTGACCTCTCCATCTCCATTTCACAGACAAAGGAAATTGGTGAAGTATTTTTACCAACATTGAACATTACAAGGTCAAGAATGGTTGCTTGCACGTGTACAATCCAGAGCCCGAGCCATCGTAAAGTGACCTTGAAGGCAATGGATCATGAAAATATAACCAAGCCCATCAAAGGAAGAGATTGACGAGCCCCTCCCTGCCCGTCAAAGTGATGGACACGTCCGGAGTCAGTTCCATCTCCATTTCACCAACAAAGGAAATGAGTGAAGTATTTTTCTTTCCCAACATTGAACATTACAAGGTCAAGAATGGTTGCATCCACGTGTGGAATCCAGAGTCCGAGCAATCGGAAAGTACCCTTGAAGGCAATGGATCATGAAAATATAACCAAGCCCATGAAAGGAAGAGATTGACGAGTCCCCGACCCACCCGACAAAGTGATGGACACATCGACAGTGACCTCTCCATCTCCATTTCACCAACAAAGGAAATGAATGAAGTATTTTTACCTCCCTTGAACATTATAAGGTCAAGAATGGTTGCTTCCAGATGTGGAATGCAGAGCGCGAGCAATCGGAAAGTACCCTTGAAGGCAATGGATCATGAAAATATAACCAAGCCCATGAAAGGAATAGATTGACGAGCCCCCTCCCCGCCCGTCAAAGTGATGGACACGTCCGCAGTGAGTTCCATCTCCATTTCACAGACAAAGGAAATGAGTGAAGTATTTTTACGTCCCTTGAACATGATAAGGTCTAGAATGGTTGCTTCCATATGTGGAATCCAGAGCGCGAGCAATCGGAAAGTACCCTTGAAGGCAATGGATCATGAAAATATAACCAAGCCCATGAAAGGAAGAGATTGACGAGCCCCCTCCCCGCCCGTCAAAGTGATGGACACATCAAAAGTGACCTCTCCATCTCCATTTCACCAACAAAGGAAATGAATGAAGTATTTTTACCTACCTTGAACCTCAAAAGATCAAGAATGGTTGCTTCCATATGTGGAATCCAGAGCCCGAGCAATCGGAAAGTACCCTTGAAGGCAATGGATCATGAAAATATAACCAAGCCCATGAAAGGAAAAGATTGAAGAGCCCTTCCCCGCCCGTCAAAGTGATGGACACGTCCGGAGTCAGTTCCATCTCCATTTCACCAACAAAGGAAATAAGTGAAGTATTTTTCTTCACCAACATTGAACATTACAAGGTCAAGAATGGTTGCTTCCACGTTTGGAATCCAGAGTCCGAGCAATCGGAAAGTACCCTTGAAGGCATTGGATCATGAAAATATAACCAAGCCCATGAAAGGAAGAGATTGACGAGCCCCCAACCCACCCGACAAAGTGATGGACACATCGACAGTGACCTCTCCATCTCCATTTCACCAACAAAGGAAATGAATGAAGTATTTTTACCTCCCTTGAACATTATAAGGTCAAGAATGGTTGCTTCCATATGTGGAATCCAGAGCCCGATCAATCGGAAAGTACCCTTGAAGGCAAAGGATCATGAAAATATAACCAAGCCCATGAAAGGAAAAGATTGACGAGCCCCCTCCCCGCCCGTCAAAGTGATGGACACATCAAAAGTGAATTCTCCATCTCCATTTCACCAACAAAGGAAATGAATGAAGTATTTTTACCTCCGAACTTGAACATTAAAGGTCAAGAATGGGAGCTTCCACGTGTACAATCCAGAGCCCGAGCAACCGGAAAGTGACTTTGAAGGCAATGGATCATGAAAATATAACCAAGCCCATGAAAGTAATAGATTGACGAGCCCCCTCCCCGCCCGTCAAAGTGATGGACACGTCCGCAGTGAGTTCCATCTCCATTTCACAGACAAAGGAAATGAGTGAAGTATTTTTACCAACCTTAAACATCATACAGTCAAGAATGGTTGAAACAACGTGTGGAATCCAGAGCCCGAGCAATCGGAAAGTACCCTTGAAGGCAATGGATCATGAAAATATAACCAAGCCCATGCAAGGAAGAGATTGACGAGCCCCCTCCCCGCCCGTCAAAGTGATGGACACGTCCGCAGTGAGTTCCATCTCCATTTCACCAACAAAGAAAATGAGTGAAGTATATTTTTTACCAACATTGAACATTACAAGGTCAAGAATGGTTGCTTGCACGTGTACAATCCAGAGCCCGAGCCATCGGAAAGTGACTTTAAAGGCAATGGATCATGAAAATATAACCAAGCCCATGAAAGGAAAAGATTGAAGAGCCCCCTCCCCGCCCGTCAAAGTGATGGACACATCAAAAGTGACCTCTTCATCTCCATTTCACCAACAAAGGACATGAATGAAGTATTTTTACCTACCTTGAACCTCAAAAGATCAAGAATCGTTGCTTCCATATGAGGAATCCAGAGCCCGAGCAATCGGAAAGTTCCCTTGAAGGCAATGGATCATGAAAATATAACCAATCCAATGAAAGGAATAGATTGACGAGCCCCCTCCCCGCCCGTCAAAGTGATGGACACATCAAAAGTGACCTCTCCATCTCCATTTCACCAACAAAGGAAATGAATGAAGTATTTTTACCTTCCTTGAACCTCAAAAGATCAAGAATGGTTGCTTCCATATGAGGAATCCAGAGCCCAAGCAACCGTAAAGCACCCTTGAAGGCAATGGATCATGAAAATATAACCAAGCCCATCAAAGGAAGAGATTGACGAGCCCCTCCCCGCCCGACAAAGTGATGGACACATCGACAGTGACCTCTCCATCTCCATTTCACCAACAAAGGAAATGAATGAAGTATTTTTACCTCCCTTGAACATTATAAGGTCAAGAATGGTTGCTTCTATATGTGGAATCCAGAGCCCGAGCAATCGGAAAGTACCCTTGAAGGCAATGGATCATGAAAATATAACCAAGCCCATGAAAGGAAAAGATTGACGAGCCCCCTCCCCGCCCGTCAAAGTGATGGACACGTCCGGAGTCAGTTCCATCTCCATTTCACCAACAAAGGAAATGAGTGAAGTATTTTTCTTTCCCAACATTGAACATTACAAGGTCAAGAATGGTTGCTTCCACGTGTGGAATCCAGAGTCCGAGCAATCGGAAAGTACCCTTGAAGGCAATGGATCATGAAAATATAACCAAGCCCATGAAAGGAAGAGATTGACGAGCCCCCGACCCACCCGACAAAGTGATGGACACATCGACAGTGACCTCTCCATCTCCATTTCACCAACAAAGGAAATGAATGAAGTATTTTTACCTCCCTTGAACATTATAAGGTCAAGAATGGTTGCTTCCAGATGTGGAATGCAGAGCGCGAGCAATCGGAAAGTACCCTTGAAGGCAATGGATCATGAAAATATAACCAAGCCCATGAAAGGAAGAGATTGACGAGCCCCCTCCCCGCCCGTCAAAGTGATGGACACGTCCGCAGTGAGTTCCATCTCCATTTCACAGACAAAGGAAATGAGTGAAGTATTTTTACCAACCTTAAACATCATACAGTCAAGAATGCTTGCTTCCACGTGTGGAATCCAGAGCCCGAGCAATCAGAAAGTACTCTTGAAGGCAATGGATCATGAAAATATAACCAAGCCCATGAAAGTAAGAGATTGACGAGCCCCATCCCCGCCCGTCAAAGTGATGGACACGTCCGCAGTGAGTTCCATCTCCATTTCACCAACAAAGGAAATGAATGAAGTATTTTTACCTCCCTTGAACATGATAAGGTCAAGAATGGTTGCTTGCATATGTGGATTCCAGAGCCCGAGCAATCAGAAAGTACCCTTGAAGGCAATGGATCATGAAAATATAACCAAGCCCATGAAAGGAAGAGATTGACGAGCCCCCTCCCCGCCCGTCAAAGTGATGGACACATCCAAAGTGAATTCTCCATCTCCATTTCACCAATAAAGGAAATAATGAAGTATTTTTACCTCCGAACATTGAACATTAAAAAGGTCAAGAATGGTTGCTTCTACATGTGGAATCCAGAGCCCGAGCAATCGGAAAGTGACTTTCAAGGCAATAGATCATGAAAATATAACCAAGCCCATGAAAGGAATAGATTGACGAGCCCCCTCCCCGCCCGTCAAAGTGATGGACACGTCCGCAGTGAGTTCCATCTCCATTTCACAGACAAAGGAAATGAGTGAAGTATTTTTACCAACCTTAAACATCATACAGTCAAGAATGGTTGAAACAACGTGTGGAATCCAGAGCCCGAGCAATCGGAAAGTACCCTTGAAGGCAATGGATCATGAAAATATAACCAAGCCCATGCAAGGAAGAGATTGACGAGCCCACTCCCCGCCCGTCAAAGTGATGGACACGTCCGCAGTGAGTTCCATCTCCATTTCACCAACAAAGAAAATGAGTGAAGTATATTTTTTACCAACATTGAACATTACAAGGTCAAGAATGGTTGCTTGCACGTGTACAATCCAGAGCCCGAGCCATCGGAAAGTGACTTTAAAGGCAATGGATCATGAAAATATAACCAAGCCCATGAAAGGAAAAGATTGAAGAGCCCCCTCCCCGCCCATCAAAGTGATGGACACATCAAAAGTGACCTCTTCATCTCCATTTCACCAACAAAGGACATGAATGAAGTATTTTTACCTGCCTTGAACCTCAAAAGATCAAGAATCGTTGCTTCCATATGAGGAATCCAGAGCCCGAGCAATCGGAAAGTTCCCTTGAAGGCAATGGATCATGAAAATATAACCAAGCCCATCAAAGGAAGAGATTGACGAGCCCCTCCCCGCCCGACAAAGTGATGGACACATCGACAGTGACCTCTCCATCTCCATTTCACCAACAAAGGAAATGAATGAAGTATTTTTACCTCCCTTGAACATTATAAGGTCAAGAATGGTTGCTTCCAGATGTGGAATGCAGAGCGCGAGCAAACGGAAAGTACCCTTGAAGGCAATGGATCATGAAAATATAACCCCGCCCATGAAAGTAATAGATTGACGAGCTCCCTCCCCGCCCGTCAAAGTGATGGACACGTCCGCAGTGAGTTCCATCACCATTTCACAGAAAAAGGAAATGAGTGAAGTATTTTACCAACCTTAAACATCATACAGTCAAGAATGGTTGAATCAACGTGTGGAATCCAGAGCCCGAGCAATCGGAAAGTACCCTTGAAGGCAATGGATCATGAAAATATAACCAAGCCCATGCAAGGAAGAGATTGACGATCCCACTCCCCGCCCGTCAAAGTGATGGACACGTCCGCAGTGAGTTCCATCTCCATTTCACCAACAAAGGAAATGAGTGAAGTATTTTAACCTCCCTAGAACATTATAAGGTCAAGAATTGTTGCTTCCATATGTGGAATCCAGAGCGCAAGCAATAAAAAAGTACCCTTGAAGGCATTGGATCATGAAAATATAACCAAGCCCATGAAAGGAAGAGATTGACGAGCCCCTCCCCGCCCTACAAAGTGATGGACACATTAAAAGTGACCTCTCCATCTCCATTTCACCAACAAAGGAAATGAATGAAGTATTTTTACCTCCCTTGAACATTATAAGGTCAAGAATGGTTGCTTCTATATGTGGAATCCAGAGCCCGAGCAATCGGAAAGTACCCTTGAAGGCAAAGGATCATGAAAATATAACCAAGCCCATGAAAGGAAAAGATTGACGAGCCCCCTCCCCGCCCGTCAAAGTGATGGACACGTCCGGAGTCAGTTCCATCTCCATTTCACCAACAAAGGAAATGAGTGAAGTATTTTTCTTTACCAACATTGAACATTACAAGGTCAAGAATGGTTGCTTCCACGTGTGGAATCCAGAGTCCGAGCAATCGGAAAGTACCCTTGAAGGCAATGGATCATGAAAATATAACCAAGCCCATGAAAGGAAGAGATTGACGAGCCCCCGACCCACCCGACAAAGTGATGGACACATCGACAGTGACCTCTCCATCTCCATTTCACCAACAAAGGAAATGAATGAAGTATTTTTACCTCCCTTGAACATTATAAGGTCAAGAATGGTTGCTTCCAGATGTGGAATGCAGAGCGCGAGCAATCGGAAAGTACCCTTGAAGGCAATGGATCATGAAAATATAACCAAGCCCATGAAAGGAAGAGATTGACGGCCCCCAACCCACCCGACAAAGTGATGGACACATCGACATTGACCTCTCCAATCTCCATTTCACCAACAAAGGAAATGAATGAAGTATTTTTACCTCCCTTGAACATGATAAGGTCAAGAATGGTTGCTTGCATATGTGGATTCCAGAGCCCGAGCAATCAGAAAGTACCCTTGAAGGCAATGGATCATGAAAATATAACCAAGCCCATGAAAGGAAGAGATTGACGAGCCCCCTCCCCGCCCGTCAAAGTGATGGACACATCCAAAGTGAATTCTCCATCTCCATTTCACCAATAAAGGAAATAAGTGAAGTATTTTTTTCCGAACATTGAACATTAAAAGGTCAAGAATGGTTGCTTCCACGTGTGGAATCCAGAGCCCGTGCAATCGTAAAGTGACTTTGAAGGCAATGGATCATGAAAATATAACCAAGCCCATGAAAGTAATAGATTGACGAGCCCCTTCCCCGCCCGTCAAAGTGATGGACACGTCCGCAGTGAGTTCCATCTCCATTTCACAGACAAAGGAAATGAGTGAAGTATTTTTACCAACCTTAAACATCATACAGTCAAGAATGGTTGAAACAACGTGTGGAATCCAGAGCCCGAGCAATCGGAAAGTACCCTTGAAGGCAATGGATCATGAAAATATAACCAAGCCCATGCAAGGAAGAGATTGACGAGCCCCCTCCCCGCCCGTCAAAGTGATGGACACGTCCGCAGTGAGTTCCATCTCCATTTCACCAACAAAGAAAATGAGTGAAGTATATTTTTTACCAACATTGAACATTACAAGGTCAAGAATGGTTGCTTGCACGTGTACAATCCAGAGCCCGAGCCATCGGAAAGTGACTTTAAAGGCAATGGATCATGAAAATATAACCAAGCCCATGAAAGGAAAAGATTGAAGAGTCCCCTCCCCGCCCGTCAAAGTGATGGACACATCAAAAGTGACCTCTTCATCTCCATTTCACCAACAAAGGACATGAATGAAGTATTTTTACCGACCTTGAACCTCAAAAGATCAAGAATCGTTGCTTCCATATGAGGAATCCAGAGCCCGAGCAATCGGAAAGTTCCCTTGAAGGCAATGGATCATGAAAATATAGCCAATCCAATGAAAGGAATAGATTGACGAGCCACCTCCCCGCCCGTCAAAGTGATGGACACATCAAAAGTGACCTCTCCATCTCCATTTCACCAACAAAGGAAATGAATGAAGTATTTTTACCTTCCTTGAACCTCAAAAGATCAAGAATGGTTGCTTCCATATGAGGAATCCAGAGCCAAAGCAACCGTAAAGCACCCTTGAAGGCAATGGATCATGAAAATATAACCAAGCCCATGAAAGGAAAAGATTGACGAGCCCCCTCCCCGCCCGTCAAAGTGATGGACACATCGACAGTGACCTCTCCATCTCCATTTCACCAACAAAGGAAATGAATGAAGTATTTTTACCTCCCTTGAACATTACAAGGTCAAGAATGGTTGCTTCTATCTGTGGAATCCAGAGCCCGAGCAATCGGAAAGTGCCCTTGAAGGCAAAGCATCATGAAAATATAACCAAGCCCATGAAAGGAAAAGATTGACGAGTCCCCTCCCCGCCCGTCAAAGTGATGGACACGTCCGGAGTCAGTTCCATCTCCATTTCACCAACAAAGGAAATGAGTGAAGTATTTTTCTTTACCAACATTGAACATTACAAGGTCAAGAATGGTTGCTTCCACGTGTGGAATCCAGAGTCCGAGCAATCGGAAAGTACCCTTGAAGGCAATGGATCATGAAAATATAACCAAGCCCATGAAAGGAAGAGATTGACGAGCCCCCGACCCACCCGACAAAGTGATGGACACATCGACAGTGACCTCTCCAATCTCCATTTCACCAACAAAGGAAATGAATGAAGTATTTTTACCTCCCTTGAACATTATAAGGTCAAGAATGGTTGCTTCCAGATGTGGAATGCAGAGCGCGAGCAATCGGAAAGTACCCTTGAAGGCAATGGATCATGAAAATATAACCAAGCCCATGAAAGGAAGAGATTGACGAGCCCCCTCCCCGCCCGTCAAAGTGATGGACACGTCCGCAGTGAATTCCATCTCCATTTCACAGACAAAGGAAATGAGTGAAGTATTTTTACCAACCTTAAACATCATACAGTCAAGAATGCTTGAATCAACGTGTGGAATCCAGAGCCCGAGCAATCAGAAAGTACTCTTGAAGGCAATGGATCATGAAAATATAACCAAGCCCATGAAAGTAAGAGATTGACGAGCCCCATCCCCGCCCGTCAAAGTGATGGACACGTCCGCAGTGAGTTCCATCTCCATTTCACCAACAAAGGAAATGAATGAAGTATTTTTACCTCCCTTGAACATGATAAGGTCAAGAATGGTTGCTTGCATATGTGGATTCCAGAGCCCGAGCAATCAGAAAGTACCCTTGAAGGCAATGGATCATGAAAATATAACCAAGCCCATGAAAGGAAGAGATTGACGAGCCCCCTCCCCGCCCGTCAAAGTGATGGACACATCCAAAGTGAATTCTCCATCTCCATTTCACCAATAAAGGAAATAAGTGAAGTATTTTTTTCCGAACATTGAACATTAAAAGGTCAAGAATGGTTGCTTCCACGTGTGGAATCCAGAGCCCGCGCAATCGTAAAGTGACTTTGAAGGCAATGGATCATGAAAATATAACCAAGCCCATGAAAGTAATAGATTTACGAGCCCCTTCCCCGCCCGTCAAAGTGATGGACACGTCCGCAGTGAGTTCCATCACCATTTCACAGAAAAAGGAAATGAGTGAAGTATTTTTACCAACCTTAAACATCATACAGTCAAGAATGGTTGAATCAACGTGTGGAATCCAGAGCCCGAGCAATCGGAAAGTACCCTTGAAGGCAATGGATCATGAAAATATAACCAAGCCCATGCAAGGAAGAGATTGACGAGCCCACTCCCCGCCCGTCAAAGTGATGGACACGTCCGCAGTGAGTTCCATCTCCATTTCACCAACAAAGAAAATGAGTGAAGTATATTTTTTACCAACATTGAACATTACAAGGTCAAGAATGGTTGCTTGCACGTGTACAATCCAGAGCCCGAGCCATCGGAAAGTGACTTTAAAGGCAATGGATCATGAAAATATAACCAAGCCCATGAAAGGAAAAGATTGAAGAGCCCCCTCCCCGCCCATCAAAGTGATGGACACATCAAAAGTGACCTCTTCATCTCCATTTCACCAACAAAGGACATGAATGAAGTATTTTTACCTGCCTTGAACCTCAAAAGATCAAGAATCGTTGCTTCCATTTGAGGAATCCAGAGCCCGAGCAATCGGAAAGTTCCCTTGAAGGCAATGGATCATGAAAATATAACCAATCCAATGAAAGGAATAGATTGACGAGCCCCCTCCCCGCCCGTCAAAGTGATGGACACATCAAAAGTGACCTCTCCATCTCCATTTCACCAACAAAGGAAATGAATGAAGTATTTTTACCTCCCTTGAACATTATAAGGTCAAGAATGGTTGCTTCCAGATGTGGAATGCAGAGCGCGAGCAAACGGAAAGTACCCTTGAAGGCAATGGATCATGAAAATATAACCCCGCCCATGAAAGTAATAGATTGACGAGCTCCCTCCCCGCCCGTCAAAGTGATGGACACGTCCGCAGTGAGTTCCATCACCATTTCACAGAAAAAGGAAATGAGTGAAGTATTTTACCAACCTTAAACATCATACAGTCAAGAATGGTTGAATCAACGTGTGGAATCCAGAGCCCGAGCAATCGGAAAGTACCCTTGAAGGCAATGGATCATGAAAATATAACCAAGCCCATGCAAGGAAGAGATTGACGATCCCACTCCCCGCCCGTCAAAGTGATGGACACGTCCGGAGTCAGTTCCATCTCCATTTCACCAACAAAGGAAATGAGTGAAGTATTTTTCTTTACCAACATTGAACATTACAAGGTCAAGAATGGTTGCTTCCATATGTGGAATCCAGAGCCCGATCAATCGGAAAGTACCCTTGAAGGCAATGGATCATGAAAATATAACCAAGCCCATGAAAGGAAGAGATTGACGAGCCCCCTCCCCACCCGACAAAGTGATGGACACATCGACAGTGACCTCTCCATCTCCATTTCACCAACAAAGGAAATGAATGAAGTATTTTTACCTCCCTTGAACATTATAAGGTCAAGAATGGTTGCTTCCAGATGTGGAATGCAGAGCGCGAGCAATCGGAAAGTACCCTTGAAGGCAATGGATCATGAAAATATAACCAAGCCCATGAATGGAATGGATTGACGAGCCCCCTCCCCGCCCGTCAAAGTGATGGACACGTCCGCAGTGAGTTCCATCTCCATTTCACAGACAAAGGAAATGAGTGAAGTATTTTTACCAACCTTAAACATCATACAGTCAAGAATGGTTGAATCAACGTGTGGAATCCAGAGCCCGAGCAATCGGAAAGTACCCTTGAAGGCAATGGATCATGAAAATATAACCAAGCCCATGAAAGTAAGAGATTGACGAGCCCCATCCCCGCCCGTCAAAGTGATGGACACGTCCGCAGTGAGTTCCATCTCCATTTCACCAACAAAGGAAATGAATGAAGTATTTTTACCTCCCTTGAACATTATAAGGTCAAGAATGGTTGCTTCTATCTGTGGAATCCAGAGCCCGAGCAACCGGAAAGTGACTTTGAAGGCAATGGATCATGAAAATATAACCAAGCCCATGAATGGAATGGATTGACGAGCCCCCTCCCCGCCCGTCAAAATGATGGACACATCAAAAGTGACCTCTCCATCTCCATTTCACCAACAAAGGAAACGAATGAAGTATTTTTACCTACCTTGAACCTCAAAAGATCAAGAATGGTTGCTTCCATATGTGGAATCCAGAGCCCGAGCAATCGGAAAGTACTCTTGAAGGCAAAGGATCATGAAAATATAACCAAGCCCATGAAAGGAAAAGATTGACGAGCCCCCTCCCCGCCTGACAAAGTGATGGACACGTCCGGAGTCAGTTCCATCTCCATTTCACCAACAAAGGAAATAAGTGAAGTATTTTTCTTTACCAACATTGAACATTACAAGGTCAAGAATGGTTGCTTCCACGTGTACAATCCAGAGCCCGAGCCATCGGAAAGTACCCTTGAAGGCAATGGATCATGAAAATATAACCAAGCCCATGAAAGGAAGAGATTGACGCGCCCCCTCCCCACCCGACAAAGTGATGGACACATCAAAAGTGACCTCTTCATCTCCATTTCACCAACAAAGGACATGAATGAAGTATTTTTACCTCCCTTGAACCTCAAAAGATCAAGAATCATTGCTTCCATATGAAGAATCCAGAGCCCGAGCAATCGGAAAGTTCCCTTGAAGGCAATGGATCATGAAAATAAAAAAAGCCCATGAAAGGAATAGATTGACGAGCCCCCTCCCCGCCCGTCAAAGTGATGGACACATCCAAAGTGAATTCTCCATCTCCATTTCACCAATAAAGGAAATAAGTGAAGTATTTTTTTCCCAACATTGAACATTAAAAGGTCAAGAATGGTTGCTTCCACGTGTGGAATCCAGAGCCCGCGCAATCGTAAAGTGACTTTGAAGGCAATGGATCATGAAAATATAACCACGCCCATGAAAGTAAGAGATTGACGAGCCCCATCCCCGCCCGTCAAAGTGATGGACACGTCCGCAGTGAGTTCCATCTTCATTTCACAGAAAAAAGAAATGAGTGAATTATTTTTACCAACCTTAAACATCATACAGTCAAGAATGGTTGTTTCCACGTGTGGAATGCATAGCCCGAGCAATCGGAAAGTGACTTTTAAGGCAATGAATCATGAAAATATAACCCAGCCCATGAAAGTAGTAGATTGACGAGCCCCCTCCCCGCCCGTCAAAGTGATGGACACGTCCGGAGTCAGTTCCATCTCCATTTCACCAACAAACGAAATGAGTGAAGTATTTTTTTGACCAACATTGAACAGTACAAGGTCAAGAATGGTTGCTTCCACGTGTGGAATCTAGAGCCCGAGCTCTCGGAAAGTGACTTTAAAGGCAATGGATCTTGAAAATATAACCAATCGCATGAAACGAAGAGATTGACGAGCCTCCTCCATGCCCGACAAAGTGATGGACACATCAAAAGTGACTTCTCCATCTCCATTTCACCAACAAAGGAAAGGAATGAAGTGTTTCAACCTCCCGAGAACATTATAAGGTTAAGAATGGTTGCTTCCATATGTGGACTCCAGGGCGCGAGCAATCGGAAAGTACCCTTGAAGGCAATGGATCATGAAAATATAACCAAGCCCATGAAAGGAAGAGATTGATGAGCTTCCTCCCCGCCCGTCAGAGATGGACAGGTCTGCAGTGAGTTCCATCTCCATTTCACAGACAAAGGAAATGAGTGAATTATTTTTTACCAACCTTAAACATTATAAGGTCAAGAATGGTTGCTTCCATATGTGGAATCCAGAGCACGAGCAATCTGAAAGTACCCTTGAAGGCAATGGATCATGAAAATACAACCAATCCCATGAAAGGAATAGATTGACGAGCCCCCTCCCCGCCCATCAAAGTGATGGACCCATCGAAAGTGACCTCTCCATCTCCATTTCACAGACAAAGGAAATTGGTGAAGTATTTTTCCAACATTAAACATCATACAGTCAAGAATGGTTGAATCATCGTGTGGAATCCAGAGCCCGAACAATCGGAAAGTACCCTTGAAGGCAAAGGATCATGAAAATATAACCAAGCCCATGAAAGGAAGAGATTGACGAGCCCCATCCCCGCCCAACAAAGTCATGGACAAGTCCGCAATGAGTTCCATCTCCATTTCACAGACAAAGGAAATGAGTGAAGTATTTTTACCAACCTGAAACATCATACAGTCAAGAAAGGTTGTTTCCACGTGTGGAATCCGGAGCCCGAGCCATCGGAAAGTGACTTTAAAGGCGATGGATCATGAAAATATAACCAAGCCCATGAAAGGAATAGATTGATGAGCTTCCTCCCCGCCCGTCAGAGATGGACAGGTCTGCAGTGAGTTCCATCTCCATTTCACAGACAAAGGAAATGAGTGAATTATTTTTTACCAACCTGAAACATCATAGATTCAAGAATGGTTGCTTCCATATGTGGAATCCAGAGCACGAGCAATCGGAAAGTACCCTTGAAGGCAATGGATCATGAAAATATAACCAAGCCCATGAAAGGAAGAGATTGACGAGCCCCCTCCCCGCCCGTCAAAGTGATGGACACATCGAAAGTGACCTCTTCATCTCCATTTCACCAACAAAGGAAATGAATGAAGTATTTTTTTTTTACCAACATTGAACATTACAAGGTCAAGAATGGTTGCTGCCACGTGTGGAATCCAGAGCCCGAACAATCGGAAAGTACCCTTGAAGGCAATGGATCATGAAAATATAACCAAGCCCATGAAAGGAATAGATTGACGAGCCCCCTCCCCGCCCGTCAAAGTGATGGACACGTCCGCAATGAGTTCCATCTTCATTTCATAGAAAAAGGAAATGAGTGAAGTATTTTTCCGACCTTGAACATTATAAGGTCAACAGATTCAAAATGTGGCTGAATTCCCATTACTTCTCATTGAGGGCAATTACCTCATGTGATCAACACAGCTAAGATACCTCATGTAAATTTAAAGCATGACGGTCTGTTCATGTTACTCCTCGTTGCTTACCCAGTGTCAGAGTTCACTCATAAAATATACTTTGTCCCCGTTGCTAACATCATGACGTGATGGACCCACGAGATCATTTTAGTGTAACAACATCACATGTCCATTGTTAATTTGCCTGCTCGAGTTCTCATTGAAAACTACCCCGATCTATTCCTGCATTGATAGACATATATTCTGCAACATTGGCGTCAAATGATCAAGGAATTATGGAGGTGACCGATCAGTTCTGGCAGTAATATGACCTCTGCATACAACCATCCCTAATATGCCTAAGTTAGATTGTTTACCTTGGTGCAATGGCCTTAAAATATGTGGAGCTCACTTGTGATCACTGTCAACACGATAAAGCAAAGGAGAAATAAACGGGTCCGAGTATATTTGATGATAGAAATCGACAACCAGCGTGACAGGGGCACGTGTCCTGACAGACTGTCAAGTGCTTTGCACGATGTAAATATGCCGACAGTCATCACATCTTGATTTTCACTTGTCTTTGTACCATGACTGTGAATGTAGCGAAATTCAACCGATTCCACCACTTGTCTTTTCGTGCTTATATATTTATACATGACAAACACATGACAAACACATGACAAACACATGACAAACATTTCCCCCAAAATGTCATGAGTTGAACCCCAAATCTGGCAATTAATTTATGTAGTTGAACCCCCAATTTGTACTACAACCTTCACTCACGATTCCATTTCAAAGGAGCAGTCTGTGTCTCCTCCAACATCAACATGCCTGCTGTATGCCTTGTGGACCTCAAATCTCCAAACTATGATATCATCTGGCTTAACGTTTGTCTCCCGATCATCACTTTCTTTCTCTGTTTCATTTACCGCTCTCCCAATTCTGAAAACGTGATAGCATTCTTTGATTATTTTAACTCTTGCCATGAGGCCATGACATCCGAACACCCTCAAGCAGAATTTCTCTATCTCGGAGACTTTAACATACACCACAGGGAGTGACTGAAATCTTCCCATATAGAATGTTGGGGGAGTTGAAGCTCTTACATTTTCCATTCTTAATGATTTGGAACAAATTATCACCCATCCTTCCCATATCCCAGATCTTCATGACCATACTTCCAATACTTTGGATTTATTCTTCACTTCCAATCCGTTGCATTCCAACAACACAATTTCACCTCCAATTGCTTCTTCTGACCACAATCTTGGGAACATCACTTTACTTCGCACCACTTCTTCTCATCCGACTGCTCTGACGAAACTCCAGTATTGGCATTTCAATAATGCTGACTGGAATGGTTCACGAAACATCTTCTCTGACTTTTCCTGGAAAGACAACTACATCTCCTCGGGCAATGCCTCTCTCTCTGCTGAACGTTTCGCTGAGGTTATTGTTGCAGGAATGGAGGCATATATCCCCTTCTCTTTCAAGTTTATCCCTCTGACCAATTCTTGCTTCAATAATTCCTGCTCTGTGGTCATTCATGCAAGGGATGCCGCATATCCAACATGGAAAAACTCTTCTTCCTCTGACTTGCATTCAGCTTTCATATTTGCCAGAAATTATTCCAACATGTTATTCGTGAAGCGAACCATTCCTTTATTCAAAAGAAATGTGACAACCTCTCTTCTTCTTCCACTAAGAGATATTTCTATTCCTGAGCTAAAAGTATCTCCAACAACATCTGTTGCTCTACCTTTCCTTCGTTTTCAGCTCCGATGAAACCATCACCGTCTCTCCAACCGATAAAGGAACTCTTTTTGGTTCCCTTTTTTCCTCTAACTCCACACTGGACGAATCTAACATTCCACCTCCCTCTGATGCTCCCCTCACCAATCCTATGTCCCTCCCTATAATCTCTTTTCATGCAGTCAAAAAAAAATACTCCTCTCTCTGGACTTAAGCAAGGCCTCTGGGCAAGATGGCATTCCTCCCCATGCCTTGAAGAACTTGCACCCGTGCTTGCTCGTTTGTTTCGTTTTAATTTAAAAACCCAAACTTTTCCTCTTACTTGGAAACATGCCTTCGTGCAGCCTATTTTAAAGAAGGGTGATCATTCAAACCCTTCTAACTGCGGTCCTATTGCTCTGACTTCTACTGTTTCCAAAGTCTTTGAATGTCTTCTCAATTGCCATTTTCTCAAGCATCTTGAATCTCACAATCTTTTGTCTGACCAGCAATACGACTTTCGCAAGGCAAGATCTACAGGTGATATCCTTTCTTACATTAACAATGTCTGGGCCTCTTCTTTGACTTTGGGGAATCCTTTACTGTAGGCCTTGATATCTCAAAAGCCTTTGACAGAGTTTGGCATCGGGGTCTGATAGCCAAGCTTCCCTCATTTGGCTTTGCTCCTTCACCATGCACTCTCATATCAAACTTTCTCTCTGACCGCTATATCTCCGTAATTGTTGATGGTTCAACATCAACCCCCTTCCCGATCCACAGCGGTGTACCTCAGGGTTCTGTTCTGTCTCCAACACTCTTCCTTCTTTTTATCAATGACATTCTTTCTTCCACAAATAACCAAATGCACTTGAACTCTGATGACTCAACATGACATTCCTCCATGTCTTTCCCATCTTCCCAATCTTCCCTCACTCGATCTACATCTCGTTTCATCGCAGCCACCTCTTTAAATTCGGGTTTGGACAAGATCTCCCAGTTGGGCAAATGCAATCAAGTTAAGTTTAACTCCTCAAAAACTCTTTCTTCTCATCTCTCTCTAAAACTCTTCTCAACTCTCCAATCTCCTTTGAAAGCTCCACAATTACACCATGCGATACAATAAACCGACTCGTTATCACTCCAACATCAAATTTATCCAGGAATCCACAGATTACTCAAATAGCTAAGTCTGCCTCGAAGAAATTAGGAGTCCAGTTCAGATGTCGAAGATTTTCCTCCTCTGAACAGTTGCTCCAACTATTTGAAGGATTGATTTGTCCTTGTATGGAGTCCTGCTCTCACGTCTGGGGAGGTTCCAGCTCCCCTTTCTTACTGGACAGAATTGAACCCAAAGTTATTCGACTTGTCAACTACACCAATGTGACTTCAAAACTTGACCCGCTCAAATTACACCACATAGTTGGCTCTCTTTCTCTTTTCTGCAGATATTACTTCAGGTTCTGCTCGCAAGAACTTGCTGCTTGTGTACCTCCACCATTAGCGAGACCAAGGAATACTCAACAAGCCACTACATCACATGATTATTGTGTGGCCATTGGCAACTCAAGTGTGGCCGTTACGATGTGTATTTCTTCCCCTCCACTGCCAAACTCTGGAACTCTTTATCTTCTTTCATCTTCCCAAACACTTGTGACCCCCTTTTCCAAAAGCTGATTTTTACTTCCTCAAAACCTCTTTCCTCACTTTTCTATCAATGTTGTTCTTTTATTTAAGGCTTGCCCTCGATGAGGACTATTTAATTTGTGACTGAAACATTCAACATAAAAATGAAAAAAAAATTTACGTAGTTGAACCCCCAATATGGCAATTAATTTATGTGTGTTCTCAACGAGAGTGCAAAGTTCACAGTTTCATTCATCGACTTGAAAGTGAGTAGGTTTACCTCATATTTACCTTCCAACTCCGTCAGCAGATGTTCACCGAGCTCACGAGCTGCATTCTTCTCTTTGTTGAACACCAAGTTGACCGCATTAGCGGTGATCTTGCTTTCTATTTCACACCTACCTTGACGTCTTTCCACAGGTTGGTATACTCTCTAAATTTGTTAAAACATTTATCACCGAAAGGAATCACTTTACTGTGAGTGGTAACAATATGCATACAACAAAAACCTGAACAATTTCCTTCTGAATCGTCAGCAGAAAGGCTGGAGTCAGACAACATGTACACCACGATGATCACCAGCACAAGTTTACGTTTTACGTGTTGCCAACAGAGGTACCCGCACGTTGTGCAGAAGGAATTTAGAGTTCAGAAATAAGAAGATGATTTGAAACACTGCCTTCCAATGGGTGGTGCTCTAAGATATACATTTACATTGAGAGAATTGGGGTCTTCCCCCACCCCACCCTCAATCGAATCAAATCGAATCCAATATGGAATCTAATCGAAAATGTTTCTTCCATCTCCATTTGCCAAGAGGATTCCAACACTATGTCATGTGATGGGGTTACCACCTGTGGGGCCAATTGTTTTGATTGACAGAAAGGCAGAAAATACAACTTTATATACTGTCAGACCCCGACATTCACGGTCCCACTATTCGCAGACTACACATATTTGTGGGTCATAAATTGTGACCTGCTTCTACATTCACACTTCACGTATTCACTTTTTTTAAACACTTCAGAACTGGTCTCCTATATCCACAACTGCCGATATATTAATTCAGCCTGGAATTCTTACACAGAAAACTGCTCTCTCTTATGCATATATTCATCCCATCTTGTCCTCAATTTGCTTACCCATCCTTCTGCTCTTGGTTCTCTGAATCCTGTGGTGAGGCTGCTGCTCTTAAACAACTTGCATTCTCCTCCTGGAAGGAAAATCCAACCAAAAGCAACCTTAGATCATTCAACAAAGCCAGTCATGCAACAAAGATCAAACCTGTAAAGTTTTGCTCTTATCTGTTCAGCCGTTTCAGAGAAGATTTTTGAAGGTTATGTAAAAAAAAATATATGGCTGCCTCACCATGTGACTGAAGACGTCATCATTATTTTCCCCAAACAACTTAGCCCGAGAAGGTCCTCAAAAATGTTCGTACTGATTGGATAAAGTATTTGACGTATTCAACTATGACATCATAAAAAAGCAACCTATACCATCATCAAGGAAATCACACTTATTTCCCCTGCAGAGTACTTCACATGTGCCAAGTTTCGATTTTGGAGATGCAGAAGTCCAAATTTTTGCCAATTTTGAACATGGCTGCCACACCACATGACGTATGATGTCATAATTATCGTTAAAGCATTCCACATAAGTTGTCACTCACAGTGAAAATTTAGTGTCAATTGGATAAGCGGTTGCAGAAAAAACACAAAGTTCACTTGGATTAATGGACTTACGGATGTACGTTCGTACATACGGACGGACAGACAATCCGAAAACATTATGCATCTCGTGACTTTGTCAGCGGAGGCATAAAAAGGCGCAAAAACGGATCCCCTCAATGACAGCCCAATTAGCTTACCTCCAATTATCAGCAAGGTCATGTCATCCAGTTGACATAAAATATAAATATCATTCCTTTTCTCCAACAACCTCGTCTTGGATCATCAATTCAGATTCAGACCTGGTCACGCGACCTTGGACATGCTGCTTCCACTCTTCCAACAATGGTGGAGGCCCTCAATATCAGATATGAGATCAGGGCCATCTCTCTGGAAATATCTCAAGCTTTTGACACAGTCTGGCATCCTGCCCTGCCCTGCAAACTGTCTGCCTATGGAATCCAAGGCCAACTCCACCTTTGGATTATTGACTTCCTCTCCTCTCGTAGACAATGTATGGGTCTCAATGGAACCCTTTCCTCTCCTGTCCCTGTCAAGACTGGAGTACCTCCAAGGCAGTGGTCCAGGCTCCATGTTATTCCTAATCTTCATTAATGATCACACTTTTTGGAAAATCCTCTTTATCTCTTTACTGATGACTCCACACTCTGCCATGCCTTCTCTCATCCTTCTGACAGACAGGCATCAGACTCTCCCCTCTCCTCAGACCTTGACAAAATCACAAACTGGTCAAACACAATTTTGGTTATACATCCATATTGTCCACATGTTTGTGTTCTCCCTTACCCCAACTCGTTACCTGCATCCCTGTTTGTCCGTCTCCATCTACTTTATCCCTCCGTTCTGCTGTTGCTTTTCCCCCTTTCTCCTGCTGTTCCCTTTGTTATGTCGTGTCTTGATTTGTTGTGTTATCGCTCTTCCATGAGCCTACACCATACAAAAATAAATAAATAAGTAAATAAATAATTTTAAAAACAACACCTTCACATTCATGGACCCGGCATTCGCGGCATTTTTCAACAATGTCTGCCTATGGAATCTAATCCGAAAATCCCCCGCGAATGTCGGGGTCCGACAGTATATATAGTAGATGCGTGTATATTACAAAGCATGTGATTGGCCAAAAAGGTCCATGGCTCAAGGGGAATGGTTTCAATGCTAAATTTCTACAATCCCTGCCAACCATTGGGGAACAAGAGGCTCCAGGGGGGCTTTTAGAAGGGGGGATGGAGTGTTCCTTGTATGTGGGGATTTCAAATCATCACATTATTTGGGGCTCTAAAATCACGGATAGAAATGGTGAATGTATTGAGGGTTTGATTGATGAATTTGATATGGTGGTATTAAGGCCTAAGTCACATTTGCTCTACGGCGAGGATACGGCGGCCGTACGCCCTCTGAATTGACAGAAACGTGCGGCGGCCGCAGAGTTTCGAGGTGGAATCAGGGTGGCCATACGCCGTATGGCTATATTTTACAGGCCATGAGGTCGCCGTGGAATTATAACGCGGAGTTATAACTTTTTTCATTTCTACGTTCGCCGTAGCAATTCAACAAGCCGAAAAAAAAACTGGTAAAAAAAAAAATAAAAAATTAACCCATTCGTTACCGTCCGTCTGGCCGCACGTTCGCCTTCGGGCCCCCCTGCGGTCCCCCTGCGGTCGCCTTGCAGGCACCTTGCATCTGCCTTGAAAATTCTATGGCCGCCGCAGGAACGCCCTAAGGACACCGTGCGACATCAAATCAAAGACCGTACGGCAACCCCACGTTTTCGGTCTCCACAATTATAAATACGCCGTGCAGCTCCCCGAAAAATAAAAACATATGTGACTGCTACATTGTGTGACCGTGGAAATACTGCGGCCGCCGTATAATTGCTAGTGGCCGTAGATTTTGGAGACCCCACGGCCGCCGTGACCAATGTGACTTAGGCCTAAATACGCCGTGCGGCTCCCCGAAAAATAAAAACATATGTGACTGCTTCATTGTGTGACCGTGGAAATACTGTGGCCACCGTATAATTGCTAGTGGCCATAGATTTTGGAGACCCACGGCCGCCGTGGCAAATGTGACCTCGGCCTCAATGATGGAATGGGGACATGTATTAATCTGTCTCCAGGGAAGATGTCCCCTTTATATCTCACTCTCATTTCATCAATTGAAGCAGCGAGATGTGATTGGAAGGCCCGTGATGACAATCTAGGAAGTGATCTCTTTCCAGTGATCACAAATTTTAAATTAGAAAGAGATCCTGAGGACACACAAGGAATGGCTTCTTTGAACTTTTTCAAGGCAGTCTGGGGTCTTTTCCCATGTCGATGTTCCAATGAAGTGAAGGAAGGGATTATCGATCGCGATATTGATAGCCTCACGAGGAATATTGTCCTAATTATGAATAACATAGCTGGGGATACAATTCCAACTTACAGAAGCCTAGTGGGTTTAGAAAATCAAAGTCCCTTGGTGGGATGAGGGTTGCAAAGAAGCAATCCAGGAAAGAAGGGCAGCTGTTAAAAGATTAAGAAGAATCCTTAGGTTGGAGGATGTCATGGAATATAAAAGGAAATGGGTGTATGCTCAAAGGACTATTAAACAAGCAAAGGCTGCCTCTTGGAAATTATTCTGTTCTTCGGTTAATTCGGACACCCCACTTACAACCACAAGGAAAAGTAAAAAGTATACAGGGTATTAAATCTGGATGGAAGTCTATTCCGACGGTTATTTTCCAAAACAAAACCTTTTGTTCACATCTAGACAAGGCAGAGGCCCTGGGCCAATTCTTTTCTGGAAGTGGAGGAGAGGAGATTGGGACCATACAATGTGCAGAGCATTGGTGCTGCTTAAGCAATCTCCTTGGCTATTGGACACAATCCTGGAAGGGTCACCACTCCAACACAGTATACCAGCCTACTGGTACTCATTTTGCAGACCTCAGAAGGATGACAGGCCAAGTTAACCCCACCTGGTATTAATTCAACAGCCAAGCAAGATTTGAACTTCGAACCATAGGATCCAAAGCCCACCACCCGAACCATGAAGCCAACACCAGGCATGGAAGTGGAGTTGGCATCATAAAGTATGACGAGTTGGAAGCTCATACTCCCCAATAAGCAAATCAATTCCTGGAGACCACCAACACAGTTCAGCCTCTAAATTCTTCACTTTATCTCGACTTCACTCTTCGGTAGCTTAAACAGGCAATCCAGAAGGCAAGGAATAGCACTCCAGGCCGATATCGGTTCTCGTTTCTCATGTTCAAGCACTTGGATGATATGGTGTTCGGTGTGATCCTTAGACTCTTCAATAAGGTTTGGGCTTTAGGGAAACTTCCCTTTGATCAGAAACACTCAATTGTAATCCCTATCCTTAAAAATGGGAAAGATAGTAAAGTCCCAACTTCATATCGTCCGATTTCTCTTATTTCAGTTGTCTGCAAATTAATGGAGAAGATTGTGAGCAATTGCTTGGTTTTCTTCCTGGAAAAGAACAACCTCCTGTATAAATTCCAGAGCGGGTTCAGAAAGGGACGATTTGTTATGGACCACATTACAGCACTGGCAAATGTTGCTAGGAAATCCCTAAATAATCAGGAGTCTTCTGGGAATGTTCCTTGATATCCAAAAGGCATATGATTCAGTTTGTAAAGATGGCCTCGTAAATAAGATAATCAACCTCGAGATTAACGGAAGAATGTTTGAGTGGATTTGGGACTTTTTCTCTAATGGATCCTTTCAGTTGAGGGTCGATCAGAACCTCTCCTCCATTTTTCATTCAGATAAGGGCATCCCCCAGGGTAGCAGCCGAAGCCCAACTCTCTTTAATATTATGATTAATGATGTAGTTTCACATTCCAAGCTCCACAGCAAGATATTTTTGTTCGCTGATGGCATTGCCATGTGGATCCGTTGTAACAGTTTATCCATTTCGGGTAAAAAAGCTCCAGAATGATGTCCGTCTTGTGGAGCAATGGGCCATAGACTGGGGATTTAAGCTGTCAGGCAACAAGTTCAAGTTCATCATATTTTGCCGCAAGAAAAGGATTGAGGACGTAGTGATGGTAGTTAATGGTACTACCCTCAAACTATCTTTTGAAGTGTCATTCTTCGGAGTCATCTTTAATAAGGGATTAACTTAGACTCTCCGTGTAAAGATGTTGACTGGTAAATGTGTTAAAGGCATCAATTTATTACGTTGTCTTTCTGGTACTGAGTGGGGAACACATCGTGATCGTCTTCTCCTGTTGTATAACGCTATTATTCATTCTCATCTGGGTTATGGTGGCTTGGTCCTTGGGGATATGTCCATGAGCAATCGAAAAAAACTGGAGATTGTCCAGTCTAAAGTCATCCGTGTGTGTTTAGATCCTTTTTACCAGCTCTCCTGTTTCTGCCCTTCTGGTGGAAGCGGGCGAGATGCCCTTGTCTCTCTGTTGGGAATTTTTGAAAATGAAATATTGGGCTCGAACCACCTCATCTGGGGATAACCATTCTGGTGAAGCCTTATTTGTAAACTGCTGGGAATCGCTAAAGATTGACGAGAACCTCACTTCCCCGCCTTTCGGCCTTGCATGTAAAATGACTGCGAAGGAAATGGGGTTGGATTCCCTTCCGGTCAATCCCCACCATAAAAATTTTAATTTTATTTATAGTGTATCGGCCTATGCAAAAATTACCGTATGTATATTATACTGTATAATGATATAATAATCATCTGGTCATTTTATAAACATTTTCTTTGTTCATTATTGTTATAACCATGGTTATAAAAAAACATTTTTATTGTGACTGAATAACGTTTTTACGTCCGTCAGGTTGAAGTCAAACACTGCATACTGCAGTACAATTGGTTTAATATTTGCAAAAACATACGAAAAAAATAGAGAACATTTTACAGAAGTTACAAAACATTCTCGATGAATAAAATATAAAACATAAAAAATACAAAAAACGGATCGTTTCAACGCCGGCTTCCCATCATGCAATCGTCCGCGCTTGGGCCGTTTGCAAAACACGGAACAGAGCTCACACGCAGCGTCCCGCGGAGCGATCGTTTCAACGCCGGCTTCCCATCATGCAATCGTCCGCGCTCGGGCCGTTTGCAAAACACGGAATGGATATCGCACGCAGCGTCCCGCGGAGCCGGCGCTGTTCCCAAAATAATTCCGTCCGTCTCATTTATGAAATAGACTTCTCGCCTTCGTCTCCACAGTAAAAAGGTTTCCGTTTTTGGATCTGATCTTCCATCCAGACATGCAGCAATTTCTCCATTTCGTGGATGGGCCCGGTCCGTTACGTCGTTATAACCGTCGATCACAAGGGTGCAGAACCTTTCACAGCTTCACGAATCCTTTCTTTATCTTTCAAAATCGTCGACACAGCAGAGTGAGATAATTTAAGATCACGTGCGATCGTATTCACTTTCCTTCCGACTTCGTACTGTTTGATCACCTGCATTTTCGTGGCGAGATCAATGGTCTTTCTTTCCTTCTTGGCAGGTTGAGGAGTTGAAGATAATTTCCTCTTGGTGGACATCTTGGGGGTTTGAAGTAACATTTTTACCGAGACCACGCGAACACGCCAACAATGGCGGGCGCTGGGGCGGAAACTGAGCAGTCTGAGTGGGCGGAGACGCGGAGCAGTCTGGTCGTAAAGTGGTCGTGGTCGTAAAGTCGATCAGTCGTAAGTCGCATGGGTCGTAAATCGACGATATACTGTATGTATGTATGAATGTATGTATGTATGTATATATAAATATAATGTGTGTGTTCTTCTCTTACATGTACTGTAGTATGTAGATGATGGAAAGAAGACCAGGAGAAAGAGAGAGAAAGAGCGTGAAAAAGATGTACATTGATGGACACAATTACATCGAATTGGAGCTTTACTCATATTGACTTGCCTGTATCAAATATATATATATATATATATATATATAGTTATTAACATACAATAAGGTTATATGAATATCCCAGACACTAAAAGAAACTGCTCCGCCC
>NW_028222891.1:0-7500 GCF_056783735.1 Eptatretus burgeri | reverse complement strand
AACAGAAAAAGAAATCAAGCTGGATGCGAGACACAACTAAAGTTCTAAAGGTTAATAAAACACAAGAACAAGCATCCGCAGATTCCACCTTCTTTTTCCTTGTCTTATAAATTGCCATTTTTGCTTCAGCAACCAAAAACCTGGCCAAAGCAGTCTCAGATTTGAAACTAGAGGAAATAGGGAAACCATAAATAAATTTCACCAAGGAAAAAGAAAGACCCATCTTTAAAATAATATCATGCAAAAACTGAAAAAGAGGGACAAGTCTTATGCAATCTACATATGCATGACAAAGCGTTTCATTGTTTTCACAAAATGGGCACAATTCCGGGATCTCATTGGAAAACTTGTGCAATAAGATATTATAAGGGAGGATGCAATGCACTAATCTCCATTGCAGGTCGCCCGAACGTTTAGAAATTGGGGGGGGTATATAAACCTCTCCATGCAGGGACAAGAGGGGTCGAAGTTGGCAAATGTTCTTTCCATTGAATCCCGAAAGGACTTTTAACTGAATTGGCAAAAATATACTGAATACAAAAGGAATACAGGTTCCCCTTCTCAATGGAATTTAAAGGTACAGATTTGCCATCCCAGTCCAAAAGCAAAACAGGGAAGGCATATTGATTGGGCAAATCCACAATATCAAAAAGACTCCTGAAACCCACTCCAAAACTCATTAATGCCTTTAAGATAGCATAAAAAGCTGACCAATTATCCGAATTGATTTCAACCCAGTAATGGTGGAGATTTCATGACCAGATTTCCATCTTTCTTTTGAAAAATCCAGCAGATTGTGCACAAGAAGTATATTGGACCCCACAAAATGTTGCACAAAAGCCCTAGAGGATGGGATTCCTGTAAAACAGGGATTGTAGAAAACTGGTTCATTTAAGAACATCGAGGCAGTAAAGGAAGTGACCTCACGTTGCAGTGATAAAGCTTGCCAAGCATTGATCACACTCTGCATATACAGAGGAAGTGGTGACACGTCGATCTTCAGGAGGTCGAGCAAAAAAAGCTCACGGCCATATCCTAGCCGGCCCGCTTGCTTTAGCAAACAAAGGGTCAAACTCTCCCAAGGCATGTGGTTATAAAGCAACTTTTTCACAAAAAGAATGCGGAAAGTCATGATCCTGCTGGTGATGTAAACAAGCCCTTGACCCCCCTCATTCCGAGAAAGGCTGAGCACACCTGGTCGAAGCCAGTGCATACCACCCCAGAAAAAATCGATTAAGTGTTTTTGAATATTTTTAATTAGCCATGTAGGTGGCTGCAAGACAATAAACCTGTGCCACAAGATGGAAGAGACCAAATTGTTAATAACTAAAACTCTTCCATGATATGATAATTTGCACAGAAGGCCCCTCCATCTCTGAAGTCTGGAGTAGACTTTGTCTGTTAGTCCATCCCAGTTTTTCTGAATACTTTGAGCATCACCAAGGTGTACACCCAAATGGTAAACACTATTATTCTTCCAGGATAAATTGCCAGGTAGTGTTGGGAAGGAAAAATGCATTGCTAATCCAAAAAAGGAGGCATAACTCTTTGTCCAGTTTACTCTGGCTGAGCAAGCAAGGGTAAAATTATTCATAGTTTTAAGTAGTTCAGATACATCTTCTTGACATTGAATTGTAGTACAGATATCATCTGCATAAGCAACAACTTTTATAGCAGGTATGTCCGGAGCGACAGAGAATCCCCCAAGTTTCTCACGCAATTTAACTAAAAGGGGTTCAATGGAAAGAACATAAAGGAGTCCGGATAAGGGACACCCTTGCCTTATTCCTCTGGTAACAGTAAAGGGAGGAATCAACTCATTATTTATTTTGAATAAACTAGAAATATTGTGATACAACAACTGAATATATGATACAAAAATACGACCAAAACCAAAACCCTTAAGGATAGCAAATAGATAACTATGATCTATACTATCAAAGGCATGCTCTTGATCAACAAAGATTAAGCCAGTACTTTTATGCAGAAGATCACACACATCAGCAATGTCACGAACAGCGCCAAGATTGTCATATATTGATCGTCCAGGCACACAACAGGTTTGATCAGGATGCACCAAAGATTGGACTACCAATTTTAAGCGAGAGGCAAGGACCTTTGAAAAAATCTTGTAGTTGGTGTTCAGTAAGGAGACAGCACGCCAGTTTCTGAGTAACTGGGTGTCTCCCTTCTTTGGTAACAAGGAAACAATGGCTCGCCAGAAACTTAGGAGGAGCTCCCCAACTTGAAAACTTTCCTTGAGTACTTCCAAAAGTTCGGGTCCGATAATGTCCCAAAAGGTTTTGTAGAATTCACAGGGGATTCCATCCAGACCAGGAGCTTTCCCGGACGCCGTACTGGAAAGAGCAAGACCCAACTCCTTCAGCGTGATGGAACTCTCCAAAAAGGCTCGCTGTGACTCAGACAACTTGGGTAAAGGTTCAATAAAGGCTTTTGCAACATTCAAATCAATCTTTTTTGCACAGAATAAAGAAGAAAAATAATCGACTACAATTCTTTTAATCATCTTAGGTTCACTTACTATCTCTCCTTCAGGTGATTGTACAGATAATGGTTGTTGTTGAGCTTTAGTTTTCCTCTCCAAAGAGAAGAAAAACTTTGATGAAGTGTCAAAAAGACTCAAATTTTTAATCTTAAGCCGCACTAAAGCCCCTTTAGCCCTTTCGTTGACAAGACTGTGAAGAAGTTCTTTTTTAGTTATAAATTCTCTACGTAATCCTTGATTTCTGTTCAACTCAAGAGGATTTCTTTGCAATTCTAAAACCTCTTTTTCTAGAATCGTTATCCTTGAAAGACTATCCCGAGAGTGATGAAGCTTATACTGCTGACAAAAGATTTTGATGTGGATTTTTACAATATCCCACCATTGTAGCTTGCTATGAAAAGTATTTTTCCTTCCGTAAAGAGAAGTCCAAAAGATCCTAAAAGCATTGCAAAAAACAATGTCTTCCAAAAGACTAACATTTAGAGCCCAATAGGCACTCCTACGTTGAAGATAGGGAAAAGTTAATTTTAAAGAAACTAGGTGGTGATCCGAAAAGCCAGAGGGAGAAATTGCCGTAGACAATATGAAGTTCCGAAAATCATTATTAACATAAAATCTATCTAAGCGAGCGAACGATACCCTGTTATTGGAAGCTTGACACGACGAATATTGCTTAACTTTGGGGTGCTGCAATCTCCAACCATCAACCAAATTATACTTTGCTAAAATGGTCGCAAACCCTTTTGCACTCTCAGGGTGAGGTTCTAAGCCATTACGGTCCAGAGCTGGCTCCAAGGTACAATTAAAATCACCAGCGAGGCACACGAGACTACTAAAATCAATCTGGGATAAACAATCATCAAGAATGGAAAAATATTCGTTTCTTTTTGCAGGATTACTTGGGACATAAGCATTTAACAGTGTGATTTTATAGCCTCCATAAGAAAAAAACCACAAAAGCCAAATGACCTTGCATGAATTCGTGAAAAACAATTTGGTCCGATGAAAGACTTGAGCGAAACCAGAAAGCAACTCCTGCACTGCAGCAATCAAAGGAACTGAAAAACCAAGAACCCCTTATTGTGGTTTGCCACTCTGCAGAACAAGTCGGTCCACAACGCACATCCTGAAGAAGAGCTACATCAATATGCTTTTGATCAAGTAACAGTCAAACATGTGTTTTACGTATAGGGGCGCGGCCCCCATTTATGTTTAAACAAGCAAGAGACAGAACCATTTTAGTATTTTATAGGTGGGTACTGGTTACTGAAGTTCTTTCCTTGTCAGAGTTACATATTTCCTCAATCTGTGTACGTGGGATTCATTGGCGCCATAGGCTGCCGGATTTTTCGTAATAAGGGATGCGGTAAGCATAAATTTATCGAGTTCTGGAAAGAAATCTGTTCGTTTAATTTTTTTCCGAAAGGTGTTATGGAGGAACTTGATCACCTTCGCAGGAGCAGGGGCATTTAAGCCCTTGTGGTCTTGTGAATCTCCAGCTGCACCATCCAACTCAGAAGAATCTGATATTGAACAAGTGTCATCGGAATCACACGACTCGTGTTCAAATTCAGCTTCCTTTTTCTTAACAGATATAGCAGACATTGGAAATGGTTTCACGAAAAAGGAATCCTCAGGAAGCAGATTTCCTTCTAACTTTTCAGGTGTCTGCTTCAAAGTCACTGAGGTCATGGGTGTGGCTGTAGATGTGACAGGCAGTTCTATGGTACTCGGTGCAATTACAGTTTGGTGAGATTGTTCTGTGGTGTTCGGCACAACTATAGTTTGGACAGATGGCTCTGAGTTATTAGGCTCTACTGTAGTCTGAACTGCTGGTTCTGAGGTATTCGGCACGACTATGGTTTCAACAGTTGGTTCTTCGGTGTTAGACACAATCTCCGCATGAACATCCTGCTTCAGTGTATGACTACCTTCTGTATGTCCAGAACAAATTTCGACTCTGCCTGGGACATCTACTGATGGTTTGTTTTGAAGCTCCATAGTCTCCTCGTCATCACATGTGAGAGGGCAGGCATAAACATCTGAAGGATTTTGGTTACTCTCTTTCCGATTGAGTGAAACCCTCTTCACAGTGACCGCTTCCGCGTATGAAGAAGGTCCGACTAAAACTGCACTTTGGTGCCTTCGTTTTCCTCGTGTCACCCAACCAGACTCATTTTTTGCATTTGTTTGATTTTCAGAGTTTTCCCCTGCCTCAGTTGACACCCCAGTGACCTCAGGTTCATTTACATTTTCAACTTTACTTGATTCTTTTTCAATGCCCCTTGGGCATTCATTTTTCATGTGACCATACTGTCCACATTTGTAACACACTAAAGTCTGTGATGTAGCAAAGATGCGGTAAGTAAACTTTTCATGTTCAATTTTTAACATCACGTCAAGCTCACGAATGTTTGGCTTCGGAATAATAAATAGTTGACGTCGAAAGGAAGGAATATGTGTTGTACTGTGGTCCTTAAAGCGAACAGGAATGAAAGTTATTTTTGAAACCACAGTGCCATACTGTTCTAAAGCAGCCTTCATCTGCTCGTTTTTTATGAAGGGAGGAATATTTGACAGGAGTACCTTCATCGATGGAACATCGAGGGGTGATATGAAGAGGAATATATCTGGCTCCACAGTCAGTCCTGACTCCACAAGCTGCGCCACCATTTCCTCTTTAGCGACGAAGATAACAACACGCTGATTCATTCTCGATGCAGCTATTACACGATGCATGCCGATTAATTTTCCGACACACAAAACAACTTTTTCAACTGAGATTTCGGGTGGTGGCGTACACGAAAACCCATTTTTTCCGACTTAAAGACTCAAACAGCTCAACGGTCGCCATGATTTAGGCGTAATAACACTCAATGCCTCAGGGTAAAAAAAAAATAATAATAATAATAATAATAATAAAAACCAATACACAAGCGAAGCTGGCGAATGGAGGAAAATAATAATAATACTAATGATAATAATATGGACGCGGTCCAAGAATCATTTAAAGGAGCCAAAGCGATGGCAAAAACTAACAAAACACGTCGGATGGAAACCAGGCCTCAAAACCGGGAGGGGTTCTGAGAAACCCGAACACCACGGACCGTGCGCGCTCTCTTTCTCTCTCTCGCTCAATGGAAAAGAGAAAACAAGGAGAAAGGGGTCAAGAGAAAACGAAAACTAAAACATTTAGACGATGAGAAGAGGGAAAGGAGAAAACAACACAGGCTCCGTGTGTACCGCCAGGAACTGAGCAACAGGTCTTCGCGATTGCACGCACGTGCCAAGCGAGCAACAGCTGTGGAGAGAGAGAGAGAGAGAAAGAGAGAGAAAGAGAGAGAGAGAGAGAGAAAGAGAGAGAAAGAGAGAGAAAGAGAGAGAAAGAGAGAGAAAGAGAGAGAAAGAGAGAGAAATAGAGAGAGAGAGACAGAGAGAGACAGAGACAGAGACAGAGACAGAGACAGAGAGATAGAGATAGAGATAGAGATAGAGATAGAGATAGAGATAGAGATAGAGATAGAGATAGAGATAGAGATAGAGATAGAGATAGAGATAGAGATAGAGAAAGAGATAGAGATAGAGACAGAGACAGAGACAGAGACAGAGACAGAGAAAGAGAAAGAGAAAGAGAAAGAGAAAGAGAAAGAGAAAGAGAAAGAGAAAGAGAAAGAGAAAGAGAAAGAGAAAGAGAAAGAGAAAGAGAAAGAGAAAGAGAAAGAGAAAGAGAAAGAGAAAGAGAGAGAGAGAGAGAGAGAGAGAGAGAGAGAGAGAGAGAGAGAGAGAGAGAGAGAGAGAGAGAGAGAGAGAGAGAGAGAGAGACTTTTGGCCTCTTGATTGTTTGGGATCATGATGTGACAAGAGAAGTTATACCAGTACAAGCAAATGCCTGAGCATTGCCCAACAAAGAAACAAGGTAAATTAAAACTTCAATGTAAGAACACCATCAACAAGTTCACATCACGATGTGTTCACACACCACTGTTGTGAGAACAGTGTACAATCACTGGAATTAATTTCAAGGTGCACGCGTGCTGTGACCAAGGTTTTAAAGACATAAACATCATCGGAATCAGAATCACAAACATCTTGAATTTTGCGTTTCCTTGACATGTATATAGCAAGCTTCGCTTCAGAGGACAAATAATTTGCTAACAGGCACTCGTATTTACGCTGGTGGAAGATGCTAAAACCGTAAACAAAACCACAACAAGTAAAAGTTAGGCCGAGTCCCCGGATAGCACGTGATAAGACTGTAAAAAGGGGTGCCAACCTTGAGCAATCAATAAAAATGTGAAAAATAGTTTCTGTGGCACCGCAGAAGGGACACAATTCTGTGTTATTGGGACATATACGATGAGATAAAACATTGGATGGTAAAATGTAATGTGCCAGTCGCCACTGCAAATCTCCGGAGCGCTTAGCAGTGGGTGCCTTGTACATAACATGCCAGTTGATCGAAGTAGAATGAGTGGTCTGAAGCATTCTCCCCCAATGTGCTTGTGGTTCCGCAGGTCTATCGGGAACAAGGGTTTTAACACACAAAGCGTAAACAGAAGCTTTTTCCATTAATTTAAAGGAGGTGAAACCTTGAAAATGAAGCAAAAGCTCTGGAAAGGGATGTTGGGATAAAGAAAGGTTGGCTTCCACCTGTGGAATCCATTTCAGATTGGTTTGCTTGAAAAAGCGCAGAATCGCAGAAAAGATTCTCCCAATAATTCGAATGGACCTCACTCCAGTGGCCACAGCGACGTCAGCAGCTGGCTTCCACTTGTAAGGAGAAGGAGTTCTGAGATCTTTTACCTTCGTACATCCAGCATCAATAAACTTCTGCACAAGAATATAATTGCTGCAGACCCCTTCAAAAATGGGGCTCAAAAAGATAGGCTCATTTAAGAACATTTCCAGGGAGTAGTCATTGTTATTTCGGCGAACAGTGACTGCCTGCCATGCCTTCAGCATGCTTCCATAAAACAGGGGGACTGATGCGATAT
>NW_028222890.1:0-25000 GCF_056783735.1 Eptatretus burgeri | reverse complement strand
TGATGAGTCAATGAATTGATTAATTACTTAATTTTTATTTATTAATTATTTATTTTCTTCCTGGTCTGGGTAATATCTCAGGCACCTTTTCAGCTCGGAAGCTTGATATTTGGACATGACGGTGATCAAGTTGTTTGGCTATAAAAAAGGTGGGTTTTGATTTCTTCATGAATCAATTAATTTATGAATTATTTAATTTTGGGGATTAATTGATTAATTGATTTTCAAAAAGTTTCACATTCGGATGAAACAGTAGTGGTTTCGGTGTGCTATTAACCAATCAATTAAGAATTAATATTTATTTATTTTAATTGCGAAGTTTTTGCAATTACTATTTATTTTTTTAATTACGCAATTCATCAATCAATTATTGTGTACTGCTTCCTCCCAATTCCGTGTCCGTGTCCCACTTTGCTGCATCTCCGTTCCCCCCTTCGAGGGGATTGTGAGCGGTCGGTACGTGGAGGATTGTGATTGGTCGGTTCGTGGGCGATTGTGATTGGTCGGTTCGTGGGCGATTGTGATTGGTCGGTTCGTGGGCGATGGTGATCGGTTGGTTCCTTCACCATCGAGAGATTGGCCGAAACCGATATATCACACGATATCTCAAAAAATTGTGGACGGATTCAGACGAAACTTGGTGGACACGATGGGTGTGCTCCAAGAAAGAGTTGATTCGATTTTGGTGCAGATTCCAATCCGGATCCGGATCTGATAATTTTGATTAGGCGAATCTTCAACATCGAGAGATTTGGATGAATGCCTTGTTCCACGTTGTTCCGAAGCGGGACAGTCTCGACATAATCTTTTTTCTTTGACTTCCGGTTCTGGGTTTGGAGCGTCGACAGGTCGACAGATCCAACCCTACTGACGATCTCAAAGTTAACTTTCTGGTCGTTATCTGTCCCGTTTTAACTGTTTATTTTCTCACCTTCATGTAACTGTGTGTTCCGAGTTCGGTTTTGTTTCAAAAATCGTGCTATTTTGTGAGATTTCGTCGAACTTGTCTTACTGGGTGCTTGAGGCCTATTCTTGAGGCTTGAGGCCTACCTCTTGATCTGCTCCTCTTCCTCCGCTCCAATCGGTTCTTCTGACCACGTCCTTGTCAAAGTGGACATCTCTCTGGCTATTATCAGAGAACCACCTCACCGCCGTCGAGTCTGGCATTTCACTCAAGCCGACTGGCAGGGTCTCCAAGCAGCCATCAAACTTACAGACTGGTCTCCTATCTCTACTTTCTCCAACATCAACTCTTCCTGGGAATTATTTCAAAGAAACTTGCTCTCCCTCATGCACAGATTTATCCCCTCTCGTCTTCAGTTGTCCTACCCTTCCTCCCGCCCTTGGTTCACTGAAGCTTGTTGTGAGGCAGTTGTCCTGAAACAACTTGCCTTTGCCTCATGGAAAGCAAACCCAACTGAGGGCAATCTCAGTTCAGGTCAGGTCAGGTATGGGAGCATGTGCCAGAACAGCGCGTCGCTGCGTCCACTTTCCGCCGGTACTCCAGGGGCCTCCGTCTGGCCATCCCCCAGGCAGATGCCAGGCCCATCCCCATCTCCTTGAGATGATGGTCAACCTGCTGCAACCATGAGGCACGTGGTCGGCCCACTGGCCTCCTCCACTCATGAGACTCCCTCGCTGAGAGAATCTGGTGAGCAGGATCAGCGTCAGGAAAACGAGCCACATGTCCATACAGCCGCAGCTGACACTCACGGACTATGCAGGTAACAAATCTCATCCGAGTCTCTCTCAGCAACCGCTCGTTGGACACAAAATCCGACCAGCGATAGCCAAGGATTCTTCAAAGAGACCTGGTACCAAAGGAATTAAGTCTCCGTCTCAGATCCTTGGTCAAAGTCCAAGTCTCGCACCCATAGAGCAAGACTGGAAGTACCAAGGACCTGAAGACTCGGACTTTCGTCCTCCCGCACAGGTACCGGCAGCGCCACACCCCATGATCCAGTGAATCCATGACTCCCCAGGCCCGACCCAGACGTCTATTGACCTCCGGCTCACAACCTGCGGAGACATGAATATCACTGCCAAGGTAAGTGAATCTATCCACGACCTCAACATCCTCACCACAAACAGACACAGACAGGACAGCAGCATCCAAGATGTCACCGAAAGCCTGGATCTTTGTTTTGACCCAAGAAACCCGTAATCCCAACGGCTCCGACTCCTCATTCAGCACCTCGAGGGCCCCCAAGAGGATGTCTAAAGTCTCCGCAAAGATGACTGCATCATCTGCAAAATCAAGGTCCGAGATCTTGACATTGCCAAACGATGCACCGCAACTTGATCTCTCCGACATCCTCCCAAAAATCCAGTCCATACAAGTGCTGAAAAGTGTGGGGGCAAGTACACATCCCTGACGAACTCCAGTAACAACTGGAAATAAGTCAGAGAGGGTACCACCACACTTCACAGCACTCTCAGTACCAGAGTAGAGTTCAGACATCAGATCGATCAGTTTCGGTGGCACCCCACGAAGACCAAGAATCCTCCAGAGGACATCCCGATTCACTGAATCGAACGCTTTACAGAGATCAACATAGGCTGCAAGCAGCCCCTGCCGAAACTCTCGTCTGCGTTCGGTGAGGACACGAAGGGCAAGGATACGGTCAATCGTTGACCTCTTTGGTGTAAAGCCTGACTGCTCTGGACGCTGGTGCTCAAGCAGATGGTGGCGAACCCTATCAAGAATTATCCGAGCAAAGACCTTGCCCGGCACTGAGAGCAGCGTCACCCCTCGGTAGTTGTTGCAGTCTTGGCGATCACCCTTCCCTTTCCAGAGAGGGACAACAAGGCCCCTCTTCCAGTCAGTTGGGATGATGCCTGTGTTCCAGGCAGAGCACAAAACTGCATGCAACGACACGAGCGCAGCATTTCCACCAGCCTTGAGAAGTTCGGCATGGATGCCACAGATCCCTGGAGCTTTGCCCCGTTTCAACTGGTTCACCGCAGCCCGTGTTTCCACAAGCGATGGTGGACCACAGTTGATTCGAGGGTCAGCAACAGGGATTGTAACACCCTTGACGTCCAACTCGACAGCTGGGGGATCAGCCTGGTACAACCGCTCAAAGTAACCGGCCCAGCGGGCCTTCACTTCAGACTCCTCTGTCAAGAGCCTACCACTCTCTGCTCGAACTGCAGTGCTCCGAGGGATGGGCTTGGATGAACGTAATGCGCGAATTCCCCTGTAAGCGGGACGAGAATCACCTGTCCACAGGTGATGCTCTACCCCCTCACAGATTCCTCGCACATAGGCCTCCTTGTCCACCCTCAGTGCACGTACAGTTTTACGCCTCAGCTCCCTGAACAGCTCAGCTCTGCCATTCAGCCTGGCCCTGCGACTCTGGTCAATGGTATCCAGTGTCCCTTGAGAGACAAAATTCTTCTTTGCCCTGCGGTGAACTCCAAGGCATCCACCGGCAACATCAAGGACGGTGGTCTTTGCCTCATGGAATCTCAGTTCCTTCCACAAATCTCAGTTCCTTCCACAAAGCTCAGAACAAGTGTGTATCCACCCTCAGGAGAGCTAGAAAACAACATCTTTCTAATCTCAAGTCTGAACTCTCAAACCTCTCTCCCTCCTCAAAATCCTGGTGGCGTCTAAGCAAATCTGTTTCTGGTGTATGTTCCCCCTCCATCCCCTCCCTTACTTCAAATGGCACCACTGCTGATACCGCACGTGAAAAAGCTGAATGCCTAAACTCGGTGTTTGCAGCTAAATCTTGTGTCCAAAACCCATCACTTTCTGTACCCACCTTACCCAGTCGCACACAACTGTCCCTGGACTCCGTGTCCTTTTCTCCTGACAAGGTGGAGAGCTTGCTGTCAAACCTCGACTCAGATTCTGTAACCGGTCCAGACGGCATCAGCCCACGTGTCCTCAAAGCCTGCTCTTCTGCTCTTGCTCACCCTCTCTCTGTTCTATTCACCCTCTCATTTGCTCAAGGCCATCTGCCATCTGCTTAGAAATCAGCAAACATCACTGCCCTGCACAAAAACAGATCCCTGCAACTACAGACCAATCAGCCTTCTCCCAATCATCAGCAAGGTTGTGGAATCCATCATCGCTTCAGACATCAAATCCTTCCTCTTCTCCAATGGCTTGATTTCTGATCATCAATTTGGTTTCAGACCAGGTCACTCTACCCTGGATATGCTGCTTCTGCTCTCCCAACAATGGATGGAGATCCTCAATGCCAGACAGGAAATCCGAGCCGTATCCCTGGACATATCACGTGCTTTTGACACAGTCTGGCACCCTGCCCTACTCACCAAACTCTCTTCCTATGGTATTCAGGGCCATCTCCACTCATGGCTCGCAGACTTCCTCTCCTGTCGCAGTCAACGTGTGGCCCTAAATGGAGTTCTTTCATCCCCTCTTCCTGTGCAGGCTGGAGTTCCTCAAGGTAGCGTTCTGGGCCCTGTTCTTTTTCTGGTTTTCTTCAATGATCTCTCCGACTCTCTAGAAAATCCTCTATATCTCTTTGCTGATGACTCCACCCTCTGCCGTACCATCTGTCATCCCTCAGACCGGCAAGCAGCAGCTTCTTCGCTCACTGCAGATCTGGATAAAATCACAAACTGGTCCAACACGTGGAACATGTCTTTCAATCCAGACAAATCTCACACTCTCACTATGTCTCTCCGAAAGGACCGTTTAACCCCCCCCATCCACTTTCTCAACAATCCTCTGGAAGAAGTCCTTTCTTTCAAGCTTCTGCGTCTCACTATCTGCCATGACCTTTCCTGGGAAAGTCACATTTCCAACCTCGCCTCAAAAGCCAGTCGCCGACTGGGAATCCTCCGCCGTGCAAGGTCCTTCCTCGTCCCTCTTGAGCTCCTGACCACTTACAAAGCTTTTGTCCGTAGCCTGATGGAGTACTGCTATCCCCTTTGGGCTGGTGCTCCTGCCTCCCACCTTTCTCGGCTTCACGCTGTAGAAACCAAGGCATTTCGGATCATTGGCATCTCCCGCAATGAGGCTGAGTCTTTGGGCCTCTCACTCAATCACCGCAGGTTGGTCGGTGGTCTTTCTGTCTTCTGCCGTCTCCTCTCCAGCCTCGCACCCCCTGCTCTCTCTGTGATTTGTCCCCACCACATTTCCGCAGGGCGCTCAAGGTCCGCCAACAACCCCCTTCTGGTAAAACTACCAAAATCACGAATCACTGCTCACCTTCACTCTTTCATTCCTGTTTTTCCCGCCTTTGGAATAAACTCCCTCACTCTTTAATTCCCATTCTTCCCTCGAGGCTTTCAAAACAGCTGTTCACCACCACCTCTTATCATCCCCCATCCAAATCCTCGATCTTTTCTACCCCCGATAATCCACCCAAGCCCACCTCCTTCAAATTCCCTGCTTTCCTTCCCGAAAGTCCCTGTAATGTCCATCTTGTATTCCCCATGTTCCCCGTCTCATCCCTCTCCCTTCCACAGATCTCCAAATGTCTCTGTTCCCCACTATTTTGTCCCTCCCACTACCGCCCCTCTTGTCTCAGGCCCCCCTTGATGTGCGTTGTGTGTTAGCTCTCATGCGAGCGTCGACAAGGTACACAAAAAAAAAAATAAAACGTGAAGCTCACAGGTGAGCGTGCCTCGGTGGACCAGGTGGCAACTGAAACGTTCCCTGCTCAACTCGCAAAGGCCACCGAGGACACGGGGAACGTCCCGTAGTTGGTCTTCAATGGAGGCGAGACCTGCTCTGGAAGAAAATGCCCAAATTAGAAAAAAAATTATTTGAACTTTCAGCTCAAAGTGAGGGAGGAGAGCATCGGGCTTCAAGGCTGAAAAGGACCGGGTTCCTCTTGGTTATGACACTGTTATGGATCAGATGATGGCCCCATTGGTCCATATTTGTACATTTGACCTATTTAAACATTCATCAATTGCATTAATCAGGTGTCTGGATTCAAACCCTTGTCCTGGCTGCTTCAAATTGTGTTTCCAAGCCTTTGTCTTCGTTTTGCAGTTTCCAACAAGCCAGCCTGTGTCCTTGCCAGCCTTGCTTCTGCAGGCTGTTATGAATTCCAGTGGAGTGTCAACAATCTCAGAGAACTACAAAGGATTTGCTCCTGTTAATGAAGATGTGCCGGCACTCTCTTGCTGTTTGAAGCGTGAGAAAGGAGCTGTTTCCTGCTAATTCTCCCCGAGGGCCGCAGGGAGGGGGGGAAAAGCCCACTTGAATCTTTGTTTCTTTCTTTGCTTGCTTTTCTCCACCTAGGAATAGGTTTTATATGTGAAACTTTTGGAGTGTAACCTTTAGTGGGGTACAGGGTCTGACTGCTGTGGTTGGTACCTGTGCCACCTCCGCTTGCAAGTGCTGTGCAACTTCAATAAACCGTATATTCGAGAATCTTCTGTTGACTCCCCTAAATTCTTGGCCAGGATTGGTGAGGGTCTTCATCACACTCTTCTCCTCGATGCCGACGGTCGAGGGGACTGCGTGACGAAGCCGATTATGTTGTTCCGTGCTCTCAAGGGTAAAAAAAACAAACACACTCTGTCCATATTTTGGAGGGACAACAGCAAGGTGTGGGTAACAGCTGCCATATTTATGGATTCGTTCCACAACTGTTTCGCCCCTCAAGTGGAGAGGTACCTGGCTGAGAATCACCTCTCCTTCAAGGTACTTCTGCCGGTGGACAACGCTCCCGGCCACCCCGAGGTGCTGAAGGTGGTCCATCCCAATATGGAGGCCATCTTCCTGCCACCCAACACCACCTCCCTGATCCAAGCACTCGACCAAGAGGTAATTTCGACGGAAGAAAACGTGATGCACCCTCCGCACCTTCCGTCGCATCTTGGATGATCTGGAACCCGACCCCGAATTTACCGTCGGGAAATGTTGGAAGGACTTCAACAAAGCGTACTGCATCGATGCCATCAAAGACTCGCTGGATGAATTCAAAGCCTCCACCATCAATGCTTGCTGGCAAAACCTGTGGCCAGAGGTAGTCAACAACTTCCGAGGTTTTCCCAACACCATGGAAGAGGGGATGGGAGGGTTTCCGGGTCGGCATGTGAGGTGAGAGGGGAAGGCTTGGACGACATGGAGCCTGAGGAATTGGAGGAGCTGACTGAGAAGGAGTTGGAGGCCTTCATCAAGGTTTCTGAGGAGGAGGGCAGTGGTGAGGCCCAACCTGACTGTCAAGTTCCTGGCTGAGGTGCTGCACCATGTGAGGACGGCAGCTGACAGGGTGCAAGATGCCGACCCAGTGATACCTCCGGTTCAAGAGGAGGTTGGATGATGTTTCGCTGCCGAACAAAGAGCTGCACAGAAACCTGCAGCACTCAGGAAAAGAGCTGTCCATTTGGCATTACTCATTTTTATTTCACCTCGTCCCCTCAACCTGCATCCCCTTCGGTGCACCACTCACCTGCACAACCTTCAGCACCCTCACCTGCATCCCCTTCGGTGCACCTCTCATCAGCACCCTCACCTGCGTCTCTCTTCAGAGGAGTTCACTGGATTCCAACTCATCATCATCACATCAAGAGTTAAGTCGGATCTTAAATAAAAATTGGAAACAGTACCTGTTGTTGTTGTTGTTGTTGTTGTTTTTTATTTAATTATTTATTTGTAAGCATTTTTAATGAAACTGTAATCATGTATATTTACTGTATGACCAACAGTGCCAAAACAACCTTTTACAAGAGGATATAAAACTCACAGAGGACAGGTAAAGCACATAAGCAGGTACCTTACAGACATATGTGTGGAAGCATGAAAGCCAGGTAGGTGAGTACGTGAGTCAGAGCGCTCGGTCTCCCCCTTGTGGCCCATACAGACCGTCCCGGGAGTGCCTCGACTGCCCCTCATGGTCTGTGCAGTCACAGGGAGACTGTTCATCAGCGAGACTTACCTAACACCAAAAATAAGGACGACAACTTCCAGCACCCCGATATCAACTCGCACACCTCCATAAACACTCTCCCCTACATCATCCCTCACCGGATACCAACTCCCACCTCGACATGAACCCTCACCGAGGCACACGTGATTGAGTTCACGTTAAACAAGTTGATTTCTAGTGATGAAATTGAAGGATTTACACAATTCACGGATGGAAGGAAGTCATTCGGGTGGTGAAGGAGGTTCGTGGAGGATGTTCAAGGTTTCCGAGTGAAGGGAAAGAATCGAACTTCGGGGCTTGGTCTCACCAGGAGAGTCCCCACCTTGTAGCACACCGGTCCCTAAGTCCTTCCGCTTCTTCAACAATGTCTTCTCATGTTCAACCTCCTCGCTCAACATGTCAATGTAGAGACATGCGTCGTTCAAAATGTCCACCTGGAAACAGCGCACACAAACATGTCAACAATGGTGCTGTTTGTGTGAGGGTGCTGGTCGGCTCCATTCATTCATTCAGACACAGACTACGGTTGCTGGTCGCATCATTGGACATATGTTTGTAGTTGTACGTAATAAATACATCTTTGTGGGGTTTTGATTCTTGCTTCCTCTTCCACACACCTTCCACACACCACACACCACCTTGATATTTATTCCTCTTCCACACACCTTGCGCAATCTCTTGTACTTGCTTCCCTCACTGTGCCAAGGGATGGCGTCAGAAAGAAGCTGAAAATCACTGAAACACATACAGGGGAACAGGGGGTTTTGTACACAAAGTCGAGGCTCATGGGGGAGCGACAACTTACAATGGATCCGGAGGTCACAGAACACAAAGTGGAAGGAAAAACTGGAGGTTTGGAAAGAAAAGGGCTTTCAGAGGGTTAACGGGGCTGGAAAAGATCATGGGTATGGGTGAGGGATGATCTAAAATGGTGGTGAATAGCCACGTTGAAGCCCTCGCGTGAAGAAAGATCGAACAGGATGTGGAAGTTGCTTCCGCAGGAGGGCAAATGGAAGAACGAATGAGTGGAGGTGAGCAGTGATTCTGGAGCGAATGCGAAAACGAAGGACTAATTGATGAGTCATTCAGACACGACGCAGAGGAGAGTCCTTCAACGTTGCATTTTGTACGCACCTGTCCGAGAGATGGTCCCGCATCACTTCCTGAGCACCTTTCCCGCTCGGCTCCCGCCGCTTCTCACCTTTCCCGTGCCTGACGTCGAGAACGTTCGTCTAAAAAGAGGAAGATGAGGTGAAGAGAAACACTCGTTTACCACTTAACCTGTTTAACAGCTTAAACCATTTACACGTCACCCACTAACTCGTACTGTCTGCGTTAGCAGTCTCCGTAAACATGGTCGCCGTTCACACTTGCCCCTTCCCTGGGATTCTACCTCCAATCAGCAATCGGTTTACAATATAACTCGGCCCACGTGATGCAAGTCACGTGACCTGCGTTGGTCTGGGTTTGGTGTTCCACAGGGATTCGTTCGTTTGAAGAGTGAAATATCCAAGAGTTTGATCAACTGGAAACACCCGCTCTCTCTGGGAGCGGCCTGCGGGGATAGTGGGCGTGGTGGGGGGGATAGTGGGCGTGGTGGGGGGAAAGTGGGCGTGGTGGGGGATAGTGGGCGTGGTGGGGGATACTGGGCATGGTGGGGGGATAGTGGGCGTGGTGGGGGGATAGTGGGCGTGGTGGGGGGATAGTGGGCTGGTGGGGGGGATAGTGGGCGTGGTGGGGGGATAATGGGTGTGGTGGGGATAATAATGTCCCCTGCCTACAGCAGGGGTCAGTAAACCACTTGCACTGTGGCACGTGTACAGATGAGAAGGTAAGTCGTCTCACCCTCCCCCTCACAGGTGAGAGGGGATTTTTTTTGTGCCCATGACCTGACCCTGGGTACTATCAACATGTATGCAAAATATGGTGGAGATCGGACGAGCACTGTTTGTTCAGTTGTACACACACACACACACACACACACACACACACACACACACACACACACACACACACACACACACACACACACACACACACACACACACACACACCACACGATGTTAGGGTTAGCTGTGAGGTACTGTTCGGTTTAAAGAGCGTATCGGTACTACGACAGACTTCATGAAGTACAACACAGGCCACACGACCGATACGAAAGGCCGACACAGCGTCACGCACATGGACCCTCTATCTAACCCAGGGTGATGAAAGGGAAACAAATCAAAAAGAAAACAACAACATTTGTTCAATGGAATTCAAATTCAGAACAGGGAACTCAAATAAATTGAGAGATATGAAGGACATGGGGTTCAGGCCTGTTTGAAGGGGACCGCCGGCGGTCTCATCCACACTGGCACGAATGGCACTTGTTGGGGAAAAACAAGAGAACGTCCGTCCGTCCACAAATACTTGCAACTTCTTCTCTGAAACTACACGTATGATTCTGATGAAACTTGACCACAACCTTCATCACCCATGATGTACCAAAGCTTAGTAGCATTCTGACTGGTGGTGTAACCTAATGTTGCAACCCAGATTTGGTGATATTCTGACTGTGGGTCTGAAGAAGACGATTTTTGAAGGAATTTTCTGTCCGCCATTTTGATACACTTCTGGTCACATGATTGGCAAGACCTCCCCAATTTAAAATCACGACCCTCACCTCATGTTGTAACCCAAATTTGGGTCGCATTCTGACTGATGGGTCTGAAGAAGAAGATTTTTGAAGGAATTTACGCGTCGGCCATTTTGACACACTTCCGGTCACATGATCGGCGTGCCCTCTGTAATTTAACATCACGACCCTGTCCCAGTGTTGTAACCCAAATTTGGGTCGGATTCTGACTGGTGAATCTGGAGAAGAAGATTTTTTTTAAAGGATTTACACGATTTTTTCCAAAAATTGACGAAGGCGGCCATTTTGACACACTTCCGGTGAGGTAATTGGAATGACCTCCACAATTTAATATCCCTACCCTGGCCTAAAGCTGCAACCCAAATTTGGTAGCATTCTAACTGGTGGGTCTGGTGAAGATGTTTGAAATTTGTTTTTCCAAGTTGGCCATTTTGACCGACTTAAAGTCAGGAGCGGAACGAGCGTTGCAATCGCCATGACCGAGACCGGTCAGGAGCGGAACGTTGCTGCCAAGTATCAGCCGGTTCGGCCCAGCGGTTTGGCCGGAGAAGTCAAAATAAGAGACGGACGGACGGACGGTGCGCGATGACAATACCTCACCTGGAATTTCAATTCCAAATAAGATAAAAATAATTTTCTGCTTTATTCTTCCTCTCTTCTCTCCTCCTGCCAGACGGAAAGGGTCGAGTCCTTCACACAGTTGTGGTTGTGCACACATCAGTAAAAATGCTGTGTGGAGTCAAGTGAGATGGGTGGAGGGAGGGGAACTTGAAGGAAAAGGAAAAATAAATACAAAAAGGTTCTATTTCTGATCCCACAGCCGAGCTGGCATTTCTTACGTGATACACCTCAAACACCACAAATCGTCACTGACACCTCCCCACACTCCCACAACCGTCACAATACCTCAAGAGAATTCCTTACTGAAGGTAGTAAGGTGATACCCAAATAATCCCAAGATAATTTATCATTACCACCCCGACGAACAATCGTTGAACATCCATCTCTTCCTCTTTTCTATCAAGAGATAAGACAATGCGTGGGTGCACGTAATAAATAAATAATTATAATTAGTAAAACATCAATCCTGTTTCTTAAAACACGAGCGCATGATTCATATCTATTATTCACGTCATAAATTATTGATAATTTGAACACGAGTATGGATCACTCGGATGGAGCCGTGACACACGGATAGGTAGGATGACAATACGATTGGTCAGAGAATGACTAAGGCTCGACACGTGGTTCGCTTGAGCGGACATTGAAGAAAGGAAGACATCAAGATGGGACACATCGTCGGCGAACTCACGGCTTCTTCAGTCTTGGCCTCCATTTTGTGTTCCATGTCATCTGCAAACAAAGAGATTGGATTTTCATTTTCATCGCAGAGGGAACTTGGGAGCAGCAACTTCGCTTCACAAGCAAGCGCAGAGCCAACCGAGCTTATAACGTCGACTCCCAAACACAGATACACTCAAACACTAATACACCCAAACACCGATACATCCAAACACAGATACACTCAAACACCGATACACCCAAACACTCAAACCAGCAAACACCGATACACCCAAACACCGATACACCCGAACACTGATACCAGCAAACACCGATACACTCAAACATTGACACACCCAAACACTGATACACCCAAACACAGATACACTCAAACACCGATACATCCAAACACAGATACACCCAAACACTGATACCAGCAAACACCAATACACTCAAATATTTACACACCCAAACAATGATACCAGCAAACACCGATACACTCAAACATTGATACACCAAAGCACCGGCACACCCAAACACTGATACCAGCAAACGCGATATACTCAAACATTGACACACCCAAACACTGACACACCCAACCACCGATACCAGCAAACACCGATATACTCAAACATTGACACACCCAAACACTGACACACTCAAACACTGACACACCCAAACACTGACACACCCAAACATTAACACACTCAAACACTGACACACCCAAACACTGACACACTCAAACATTGACACACCCAAACACTGACACACCCAACCACCGATACCAGCAAACACCGATATACTCAAACATTGACACACCCAAACACTGACACACCCAAACATTGACACACCCAAACACTGACACACCCAAACATTAACACACTCAAACACTGATACACCCAAACACCGATACACCCAAACACATACACTCAAACACCGATACACCCAAACAGTCAAACCAGCAAACACCGATACACTCAAACACTGACACACCCAAACACAGATACACCCAAACACTGATACCAGCAAACACCAATACACTCAAACATTGACACACCCAAACACTGACACACCCAAACACTGATACCAGCAAACACCGATACACTCAAACATTGACACACCCAACCACCGATAGTCAAACACTGACACACCCAAACACTGATACCAGCAAACACCGATACACTCAAACATTGACACACCCAACACTGACACACCCAAACACTGATACCAGCAAACACCGATACACTCAAACATTGCCACACCCAAACACTGACACACTCAAACATTGACACACTCAAACACTGACACACCCAAACACTAATACCAGCAAACACCGATACACTCAAACATTGACACACTCAAACACTGACACACCCAAACACTGATACCAGCAAACACCGATACACTCAAACATTGACACACCCAAACACTGATACCAGCAAACACTGATACACTCAAACATTGACACACCCAAACACTGACACATCCAAACATTGACATACCCAAACACTGACGCACCCAAATACTGATACCAGCAAACACCGATACACTCAAACATTGACACACCCAAACACTGACACACCCAACCACCGATACCAGCAAACACTGATATACTCAAACATTGACACACCCAAACACTGACACACCCAAACATTGACACACCCAGACACTGACACACCCAAACATTAACACACTCAAACACTGATACACCCAAACACCGATACACCCAAACACATACACTCAAACACCGATACACTCAAACATTGACACACCCAACACTGACACACCCAAACACTGATACCAGCAAACACCGATACACTCAAACATTGCCACACCCAAACACTGACACACTCAAACATTGACACACTCAAACACTGACACACCCAAACACTGATACCAGCAAACACCGATACACTCAAACATTGACACACTCAAACACTGACACACCCAAACACTGATACCAGCAAACACTGATACACTCAAACATTGACACACCCAAACACTGACACATCCAAACATTGACATACCCAAACACTGACACACCCAAATACTGATACCAGCAAACACCGATACACTCAAACATTGACACACCCAAACACTGACACACCCAACCACCGATACCAGCAAACACTGATATACTCAAACATTGACACACCCAAACACTGACACACCCAAACATTGACACACCCAAACACTGACACACCCAAACATTAACACACTCAAACACTGATACACCCAAACACCGATACACCCAAACACATACACTCAAACACCGATACACCCAAACAGTCAAACCAGCAAACACCGATACACTCAAACACTGACACACCCAAACACTGATACCAGCAAACACCAATACACTCAAACATTGACACACCCAAACACTGACACACCCAAACACTGATACCAGCAAACACCGATACACTCAAACAGTCAAACCAGCAAACACCGATACACCCAAACAGTCAAACCAGCAAACACCGATACACTCAAACACTGACACACCCAAACACTGACACACCCAAACACTGATACCAGCAAACACCGATACACTCAAACATTGACACACCCAACCACCGATAGTCAAACACTGACACACCCAAACACTGATACCAGCAAACACCGATACACTCAAACATTGACACACCCAAACATTGACAGACCCAAACACTGAACCGTTTATGTCCTCTGGGAATGGAGGAACATGTATCGCTGATTGTGCCACCTACCCGCTAAGGGGTTCATGTTAGCAGTCAAGGGACTCGCCGTGTCCACACCAGAAGTACTCTGCCTCCCCGTGTCCACACGAGATGTACTCTGCCTCCCCGTGTCCACACGAGATGTACTCTGGCTCCCCGTGTCCACATGAGATGTACTCTGGCTCCCCGTGTCCACATGAGATGTACTCTGACTCCCCGTGTCCACATGAGATGTACTCTGGCTCCCCGTGTCCACACGAGATGTACTCTGGCTCCCCGTGTCCACATGAGATGTACTCTGGCTCCCCGTGTCCACATGAGATGTACTCTGACTCCCCGTGTCCACAAGAGATGTACTCTCACTCCCCGTGTCCACACGGGATGTACCCGGAGTCGCCATGTTGGAGAAGGACGTGTTGGATCCCAAACTGGAGCCCGATCGGTAAGTTCTCTCTCCCCCTCGTTCTGTGCCGATCACGAATAGTGGACCCTCGTGACCGCGGGTCTCCGTCCCGGGAACATCGTCAGGGTTTTTACCGATCACGGAGAACCGTCCAAAGGACAGCCATTCACGGACAAGCTCCACCTGGGGTGTTCCCAGAGATCCCAGAGGTCCACCTGCCTGTCCCGAACATCCAGCTCCATCTTGTTGAACCTCTCCCGTTCCCTCATCACGTCCATCTTTAGTTCCAGGGATCGGATCCTCCGTTCGACCTTTTCCTCGCTCAATCTGAGCACTTCCCTCTTCGGGGTCCGGGACAAACACTCCCAACGACTCTCGTCGGCCATCTTGGAAATCCATCCGAACCCACGGTCGGTGAGGACGGCGATCGGTGAGGACGGCGATCGGTGAGGACGGCGATCGGTGAAGACGGCGATCGGTGAGGACGGCGATCGGTGAGGGCGGCGATCGGTGAGGACGGCGATCGGTGAAGACGGCGATCGGTGAGGACGGCGATCGGTGAGGGCGGCGATCGGTGAGGACGGCGATCGGTGAAGACGGCGATCGGTGAGGACGGCGATCGGTGAGGGCGGCGATCGGTGAGGACGGCGATCGGTGAGGGCGGCGATCGGTGAGGACGGCGATCAGAGAACTGAACACGACTCTTGCTGAATATCCAAGAGAAATCGTCCTTCTTCTTCTTCACCAGTTCGCGAGTAAACGTGTCAGCGGTAATGGTTGTCCGAGTCACAGGCCTGACGGGCCAAACGGCCGATTCCTGCGTCGAAGGACATACAGGTCATAAAACAACAACTACACAAAATAAGAGGAAGAAGAACCCCCCTTTGGTTTATTAGCCCCGCCCACCAACGTTCCTAAAACAACAACACAATATAAGAAGAAGAAGAACCCCCCTGTGGTTTATTAGCCCCGCCCACCAAGGCTCCTCGACGCTGTGTTCCCGGTTATCCCTGTTTTGAGTGCCGATGGACGTCGATCCGCTGATGCGAGAGACCATGTCGGTGATCAAGGCCTTCGTGACTCACCGTGTGGCACCGGATGTGCCGCAGTCCCTGAACCGAGCGGCGGAATTTCTCATCTGTCTCGGTGACGAGATGTTCCTGAAATGAGAGCGAGAGAAGAACCTTCAGAGTTTAGGCTTTATTCCATTTGATTGGAGCCGCTTCTGCGGACACACCGGGGAATACAGGTTCAGCTAGGAGTACATAAGCAGTAACGTATACATGTGCAATTAATCATCGCAGAATAAATCCGCGTAAGCACGGAGTTCGATATAATCTCCATTCTCACCAGTCAATGAGCACCTTCAGTCAACGAGCATCAAGTGAACAGCCGATGTAAATGGCAATGCCCCGGGGACAATCACCCCGTGCCGCGGAGACCTCCCCTTATACGCGAGACGCACAACATGTGATCCCGCGTCATGTCCCTCAATTCACCTCAATTCACCACATTCTCCCCACCTTTAAAATGCAACTAGGGGCCCATCTTACACACCATGATTGCTTTAGCACTATAGGAGTATACATTTCAAGCAACGCGGACTAATAGGTCTACAGAAGCATACATGCCAAGCAGTGATTATTTTGAGTTGTAGGAGCATGGAAATGAGCATCGATATATGATATAATGGGCATATAGGAGCATGAGCAGCGAGAATGCCGATAATCCCCTTTACAGATTGAGTCGTCGAGGGGGCCTTATTCGTCGACCTCTCCGGGAGTAAACGGCAGTTTCACTTGAGGGAGACTCCCGATCCTCTTGGTGAGCCTCGACTTGTGCCGGGGATGACTCCTCGATCGCTCTCGGGTGGAACGCGGCAGCCCCGTCGCCCGGCGGAGTTCCTGGGGGGGAAATGTCAGAAGGAGGAGTGCCAGAAGGTGGTGTACCGGCGGGAGGAGTACCTGAGGGAGCCAGATGGCGAACCGACACAGTGGTCTCCCTGCCATCAGGGAGCCTGACATGAGCATACTCTGGATTAGTGTCAATGAGTTTGACCCCCTCCACCAGGGGTTCATACTTGCTTTGTCGGACCGGGCGTTTCATGAACACTGTACCGGGATGGGTCAGCCAGTTGGGCACCGTTTGACCGTCAACATAACGTCGCTGGTGAGTAAACATTCGTTCGTGAGGAGTTGCATTGGTGGACGTGCAGAGCAAAGAGCGTATGGAATTCAGAGCGTCGGGAAGGGTAACCTCCCACCGCTCGGGGCCCAGTCCTCTCGATTTCAGCGCCAGAGTTACGGCTTTCCAAATAACTCCATTATACCTTTCCACCAGCCCGTTTCCCTGTGGGTTGTAACCCGTCGTTCGACTAGTTGCTATGCCGTGCTCTAATAGGAATTGTTTTAGCCCGGCCGACATGAAACACGGCCCTCTGTCTGAATGTATGTACGAAGGTTTCCCAAACATAGCGAAGAGGTCAGAGAGACATTTCACGACAGTGCCCGAGGTCATATCCGAGCACGGAAATGCGAAAGGGAACCTTGAATATTCATCAACAACGGTGAATATGTATCTGTTGTCTGTTTCGGTCGGTAGGGGCCCTTTGAAGTCGATGTTTAGTCTCTCGAAGGGGGAAGTGGCCTTGATCAGTCTGCCAGATGCCGCGCCATAGAATCTGGGTTTTAGTTCAGCACAAACAGGGCATGAAGCATTCATTTGTTTAATATCTTCAACAGAATAGGGAAGGTTTTGTCTGCGCACGAAATGTGCCATTCTGGTTACCCCCGGGTGGCAGAGAGACACGTGTAGGTCTTGCAAAGCCTGACTGATTGTTGCCGAACTGTAGACCCGAGAGAAGGTATCTGCAGCAGGGTTTTCCTTCCCGGGCCGGTAAAAAATGTCGTAACTGTAGCAAGCTAGGTCTATCCGCCATCTCATAATTTTTTCATTCTTAATTTTCCCGTTATTTTTCCCATCAAACATGAATGCCACGGATCGTTGGTCCGTAACGAGCGTGAAGTGGTTTCCCAGTAAATAATGTCTCCATTTCCGCAGCGCTTCGACGATGGCGTACGCTTCCTTCTCTATTGCCGAGTGTCTCTGCTCGCTTCTAGAGAGAGTTCTCGAGAAGAACGCGACCGACCGCCCAGACTGATTAAGTGTAGCAGCTATGGCGTGATCTGAAGTGTCGGTTTCCACCACAAAGGGCACCGAGCTATCGATCGATAAAACCACGGACTTACTGATATCATCCTTGAGGTTGTGGAAAGCTCTTACAACAGCGGCATCTGGTGGAAAGTTTTTGCAATGCACTAGGGGATGTATTTTCTCGGAGTATTGGGAAATCCATCTTGCATAGTAAGCGAACATGCCGATCACCCGGCGCATTGCCTGCAGGTCCTGAGGTGGGGGTAGCTCACGGAGCGGGCGCAATCGTTCAGGATCAGGCTTAATTGTGCCGTCGGCTATTGTGTCGCCGAGAAGGTCAATTGACCTTGTCGAGAATACGCATTTCTCGTAGTTGAGAGTCAGATTATATTTTCTAGCAATGCTCAAGAATCTGTCCAGATTCCTATCATGTTCCCTCTGATCCCTACCGCACACTGTGACATTGTCCACGTAAACAAAAGTGTCTTTGAGGTTTTCATCTGAGATGATGTCGTCCATAACCCGTTGGAAGCAAGCTACCCCATTCGTGACACCGAAAGGTATTCTCCTGAATTGGTAGAGGCGCCTCCCTGCCTGGAATGCGGTGTGAGGTTTGTCTTCCTCTCGGATGGGAATTTGATGATAGGCGCTTCGCAAGTCGATGGTGCTGAATACCTTATAATTGGCCACGCGTTCGACCATCTCGTCTATGCGCGGCAGGGGGTAGGCGTCGAGTTGGGTGAAGCGATTGACCGTTTGGGAATAATCGACAACCATTCGTTTCTTATGGTTCTGACTGCTGGTTACTAACACCTGTGCGCGCCATGGCGAATCGCTCGGTTCTATAATTCCCTCCTCCAGTAATCGCTTGGTTTCTGAGGTGATGAAATTAATGTCAGCAGTGGTATATCGCCGCGATTTGATCGCTATCGGTTTGCAGACCGGCGACAAGTTAGCGAACAGCTGGGGGGACGTCACCTCCGCGGTGGTCAACGCATTTAAAATTAGACGAGGCTTGCTTCCTCCAAAGGGTATTTCGACGCTCGTGTGCTGCTTGAGGACATTATGACCCAGAATTACGTCTGCGCACAAATCACGAAGCACCAGTACCCTTACATCCCGATGCGTGTACCCTTTTACGTCCAATTCAACATTGCAGTACCCTCGTACGCGGGATTGTAGTGAGGTGGCGGCCATGCATACCGTATTGTCAGTCGGGTGGATTATCCATTTCCTGCCCTTCACTAGCGAGCTGTTGACGAATTTACCTGGCATACCCTGGCATAATGCCCTTTCTTGTCGCAATTCATGCATGTGGCATCTCTGGCGGGACATTTTTGACGAGGGTGCCTTTTGTACCCACAAAAGAAGCATTTACCAACCGGAGCAGTTGCTGAGGAGTTTGACGTGGCCTGGGTATCCGGCTCCTCGGGTGTTTCTCCATCCCCTATGTCTGGCTGTGTCTGTGCCAGTGGGGTTCCTTGGGTTCCCATCGTAGCAGCGTTCATTAGCAGCATCGGTGTCCCAAATGACTCAGATTGCTGCTGAGCCGTATCCATCGCTCGTGCCTGATCGACTACCTTGTCAAGAGTGGGTTGCGCTTTCTCTAGTAAGCGTTGCCGTATGTGGGCTGATCTGAGTCCTTGGATGAATGCCTCCCATGTGGCTTCCTTTCGGTGTTCCTCGGCGCTTACGGCACGGGGTGATTGTCCCCTTATACGCGAGACGCACAACATGTGATCCCGCGTCATGTCCCTCAATTCACCTCAATTCACCACAAAACGTGTGTGTGGATGTGTGTGTGTGTGTGTGTGTGTGTGTGTGTGTGTGTGTGTGTGTGTGTGTGTGTGTGTGTGTGTGTGTGTGTGTGTGTGTGTGTGTGTGTGTGTGTGAAAGGGTGTGGGAAGCTGAAATTTTGCATGCAAGTCCACATGGAGGGGAAGTTCAAAATGTATGAAGGCCTCAAGGATTGGTCTTTTAATTTGGAATTGGGCTCCCAGCATGGATGTGCAAAAATGATTGTGTTCAGATCCCGAAAATGGACACATTTTCCCTTATATCTTGAGAAATATAACAGCTAAAAGAATGAGTGAACATTTTCTAGGTTCAGAAGGAGGTCCTATATCACGTGACAACATCTGAGAGAGCTGCGACTTAAAAGAAGAAATTTATTTGGAAAAAGCAAATGATTTTACACGTCCTGTCATGTGAATGATTTTGCCCACTTACAACATATAACGGTCCTCATCCATCGAACCATCCATCGATCCGTTCATCCATCTATCCACTTATCGATCCATCCATGACTCCTAACTCGTCACACGGAACTGCTGCCTCGTGAGAATCCCGATTTCATGGAATCGTGATGCTCGCTCATTGGTGTACACCGCCAGTGATAGCCTATTTATAACTGTGTACACACGTTGATCGCACTGCAGGCAGGACAATGGCGACTAAGCGTAAGCTTACAACTAAAACCTACCAAGAAAAATACGACATCATCCAGTTTTGCGAGGCAAACCCACTGATGAAAAAAACAGCCATAGCTGAGAAGTTGGACATCAAACGGCAGACATTGAACGATATCTCGAAGAATAAGGGCACGATGTTTGGACAAGTGGAGATCATCTGGTTCATCATCTGGTTTCGGCAAATGTCGGCTCAGCCAAATATTCGGTTGGTCGGTGAAATGTTGCTGCTGAAGGCACGTAAATTCGCTGCGGACCTCGGGCATGATGATGCCAAGACCTTGCCGATGCACTGGATAGACGGATTCAAAGTGAGGTGGAGAATCGGCAAGGTCAAGAAGTGCGGCAAATCAGGCAGCGTGGATTCGGCAGTGGTGCACCACTGGAAGGATGGCAAATTGAAAGACATCTTGGAAAGGTATCAGCCTCGGGACATGTAAATATACAATTTTCCACAAGCAAAATATACAATAATCCCTTATTTTGGTTCGGAATTTTCCACAAGTTATTCAATAATCCCTTATTTTTGGTTCGGAATTTTCCACAAGTTATACAATAATCCCTTATTTTCGGTTCGGAATTTTCCACAAGCAAAATATACAATAATCCCTTATTTTCGGTTCGGAATTTTCCACAAGTTATTCAATAATCACTTATTTTTGGTTCGGAATTTTCCACAAGCAAAATATACAATAATCCCTTATTTTTGGTTCGGAATTTTCCACAAGTTATTCAATAATCCCTTATTTTTGGTTCGGAATTTTCCACAAGCAAAATATACAATAATCCCTTATTTTTGGTTCGGAATTTTCCACAAGTTATTGAATAATCCATTCTTTTCGGTTCGGAATTTTCCACAAGCAAAATATACAATAATCCCTTATTTTTGGTTCGGAATTATCCACTAGCAAAATATACAATAATCCCTTATTTTTGGTTCGGAATTTTCCACAAGCAAAATATACAATAATCCCTTATTTTTGGTTCGGAATTTTCCACAAGCAAAATATACAATAATCCCTTATTTTTGGTTCGGAATTTTCCACAAGTTATAGAATAATCCCTTCTTTTCGGTTCGGAATTTTCCACAAGCAAAATATACAATAATCCCTTATTTTTGGTTCGGAATTTTCCACAAGTTATACAATAATCCCTTATTTTCTGTTTGGAATTTTCCACAAGTTATACAATAATCCCTTATTTTAGGTTCGGAATTTTCCACAAGCAAAATAAACAATCCCTTATTTTTGGTTCTGAATTTTCCACAAGCTCTCCAATAATCGCTTATTTTTGGTTCGGAATTTTCCAAAAGCAAAATATACAATAATCCCTTATTTTTGGTTCGGAATTTTCCAGAAGTTATACAATAATCCCTTCTTTTCGGTTCGGAATTTTCCACAAGCAAAATATACAATAATCCCTTATTTTTGGTTCGGAATTTTCCACAAGTTATTCAATAATCCCTTATTTTTGGTTCGGAATTTTCCACAAGCAAAATATACAATAATCCCTTATTTTCGGTTCGGAATTTTCCACAAGTTATTCAATTAAAATTACATTCTCGATGTTTCTTGTTGAGTTAAACCACGCCCACACCCCATTTATAAAATTCCATTCTCGACGTTTCTTGTTGAGTTAAACCACGCCCACACCCCATTTATAAAATTACATTGTCGATGTTTCTTGTTGAGTTAAACAACCCACACCCCATTTGTAAAATTCCATTCTTGATGTTTCTTACTGAGTTAAACCACGCCCACACCCCATTTAAAAAATTACATTCTCGATGTTTCTTTCTGAGTTAAACCACGCCCACACCCCATTTAAAAAATTACCTTTTCGAAGTTTCTTGTTGAGTTAAACCACGCCTACACCCCATTTAAAAAATTACCTTTTCGAAGTTTCTTGTTGAGTTAAACCACGCCTACACCCCATTTATAAAATTTCATTGTCGACGTTTCTTACGGAGTTAAACCACGCCCACACCACATTTATAAAATTACATTGTCGACGTTTCTTACCGAGTTAAACCACGCCCACACCATATTTATAAAATCCCATTCTCGACGTTTCTTACCGAGTTAAACCACGCCCACACCCGATTTGGAAAATTACATTGTCGACGTTTCTTACCGACTTAAACCACGCCCACACCCCATTTATAAAATTACATTGTCGACATTTCTTACCGAGTTAAACCACGCCCACACCCCATTTATAAAATTACATTGTAGACATTTCTTCCTGAGTTAAACCACGCCCACACCCGATTTGAAAAATTACATTGTCGACGTTTCTTACGAAGTTAAACCACGCCCACCCCGATTTATAAAATTACATTCTCGATGTTTCTTGTTGAGTTAAACCACGCCCACCCCGATTTATAAAATTACATTCTCGATGTTTCTTGTTGAGTTAAACCACGCCCACACCCGATTTATAAAATTCCATTCTTGACGTTTCTTACCGAGTTAAACCACGCCCACACCCCATTTATAAAATTACATTCTCGACGTTTCTTACTGAGTTAAACCACGCCCACACCCCATTTATAAAATTACATTCTCGATGTTTGTTGAGTTAAACCACGTCCACACCCGATTTATAAAATTCCATTCTTGACGTTTCTTACCGAGTTAAACCACGCCCACACCCCATTTATAAAATTACATTCTCGACGTTTCTTACTGAGTTAAACCACGCCCACCCAGATTTATAAAATTACATTCTCGATGTTTCTTATTGAGTTAAACCACGCCCACACCCCATTTATAAAATTACATTCTCGACATTTCTTCCTGAGTTAAACCACGCCCACACCCGATTTATAAAATTCCATTCTAGACGTTTATTACTGAGTTAAACCACGCCCACACCCAATTTATAAAATTTCATTCCAGAAGTTTCTTGTCGAGTTAAACCACGCCCACACTCCATTTATAAAATTAAATTCTCGACGTTTCTTCCTGAGTTAAACCACGCCCACACCCGATTTATAAAATTCCATTCTAGATGTTTATTACTGAGTTAAACCACGCCCACACCCAATTTATAAAATTTCATTCCAGAAGTTTCTTGTCGAGTTAAACCACGCCCACACCCCATTTATAAAATTACATTCTCGATGTTTATTACTGAGTTAAACCACGCCCACACCCCATTTATAAAATTACATTCTCGATGTTTCTTGTTGAGTTAAACCACGCCCGCACGCCATTTATAAAATTCCATTCTTGACGTTTCTTACCGAGTTAAACCACGCCCACACCCCATTTATAAAATTACATTCTCGACGTTTATTACTGAGTTAAACCACGCCCACACCCCATTTAAAAAATTACCTTTTCGAAGTTTCTTGTTGTGTTAAACCACGCCTACACCCCATTTATAAAATTTCATTGTCGACGTTTCTTACGGAGTTAAACCACGCCCACACCACATTTATAAAATTACATTGTCGACGTTTCTTACCGGGTTAAACCACGCCCACACCATATTTATAAAATCCCATTCTCGACGTTTCTTACCGAGTTAAACCACGCCCACACCCGATTTGGAAAATAACATTGTCGACGTTTCTTCCTGAGTTAAACCACGCCCACACCCCATTTATAAAATTACATTCTCGATGTTTCTTGTTGAGTTAAACCACGCCCACACCCCATTTATAAAATTACATTCTCGATGTTTCTTGTTGAGTTAAACCACGCCCACACCCCATTTATAAAATTACATTCTCGATGTTTCTTGTTGAGTTAAACCACGCCCACACCCCATTTATAAAATTACATTCTCGATGTTTCTTACTGAGTTAAACCACGCGCACACCCCATTTATAAAATTACATTCTCGACGTTTATTACTGAGTTAAACCACGCCCACACCCCATTTATAAAATTACATTCTCGACGTTTATTACTGAGTTAAACCACGCCCACACCCCATTTATAAAATTACCTTTTCGAAGTTTCTTGTTGAGTTAAACCACGCCTACACCCCATTTATAAAATTACATTCTCGACGTTTATTACTGAGTTAAACCACGCCCACACCCCATTTATAAAATTACATTGTCGACGTTTCTTACGGAGTTAAACCACGCCCACACCCCATTTATAAAATTTCATTGTCGACGTTTCTTACGGAGTTAAACCACGCCCACACCACATTTATAAAATTACATTGTCGACGTTTCTTACGGAGTTAAACCACGCCCACACCCCATTTATAAAATTACATTGTCGACGTTTCTTACGGAGTTAAACCACGCCCACACCATATTTATAAAATCCCATTCTCGACGTTTCTTACCGAGTTAAACCACGCCCACACCACATTTATAAAATCCCATTCTCGACGTTTCTTACCGAGTTAAACCACGCCCACACCCCATTTATAAAATTACATTCTCGATGTTTCTTGTTGAGTTAAACCACGCCCACACCCCATTTATAAAATTACATTCTCGACGTTTATTACTGAGTTAAACCACG